>NC_141145.1:96433763-96728763 GCF_053477565.2 Lygodium microphyllum | reverse complement strand
AAACTAACACACCCAACTTTCCATACCCACTCATCCTTCACTCACACTCATTCTCTCATACTCATCCCTCACTCACACCCACTCACTGATCCTCACTCACTCATCATCATCCCTCACTCACTCATATTTACATCACTCATACTCTCACTCCCTCATCCCTACCCACTCATCCCTCACTCACACACATCCACTCACACTCATTCTCTCATACTCATCCCTCATCACTCATACCCACTCACTCATCCTCAAACTTACTCACTCAGGCCGCATGGCGATGATAACATTGGCTATGGAGTTGAGCAAAGGGCTCCTTATCACAACATTTTTCCCCCAATTAATACCCATCTCCCCCTATAAAATCCCCCCTCCATTAAACAAAGGAGCACACGCTATCTTCCCCCTACTGTTGACTTGTGGAGAGAGAGAGAGAGAGAGAGAGAGAGAGAGAGAGAGAGAGAGAGAGAGAGAGAGAGAGAGAGAGAGAGAGAGAGAGAGAGAGAGAGAGAGAGAGAGAGAGAGAGAGGCCTCAAGGAAAATTCATTTCCTCCCTCTCTTGAAAGAAGTTACAAGTATCCTCTCTCCCTCACTATTCCCGTGGGTTCTCTATCTACCCCTTAACTTGGAAAAAGGGTTGGAATCAAAGAAAAGTGTGGGAAACTCCCACGCAAAGGAGTGCACCGAGGAAAGAGAATGCCCGCATTCCAAGCTCCGAAATGGCCTTGAAGTGCAAACTCTCCCAAGTAACCAGAAAGGCCACAACCACAGAGGAGGATCTAGCAAAGATGCCACTACTAACACGAATGGATTATCGGGTATACATTCCAATTCATCACTCCAAAATTAGGTACTACTACGATGTCTACTCCTATGAATGAAACAATAAAGTGTAGTCATCATAGAAGGGAATCATACTCTTGCATCGCATAATTTGCATAATTGGAAATGTAGATGCACATGCTTGAATCAAGTTCATAATGGTCATGATTTGCCATGAATTGATTAAGCATTTATGGGTTGTTTGCAATACTAAACTAACTATTAGGCACGAATCTTTACAAGTGCATTCTAGATTACCAATATATATAAATATGCAAGTACGTGTAAGAGGACTATGTCCTATAAACCATTTTTTTAAAAAAAGCTTGCATTTACATTAGGCATGAGGAATTCATGTACCTCGCACTTTTAAAAAAATATAAATCACAACTTATGATTTGCATAAATTCATTGGAATGAATTCTCAAGAATCGAAGCTCCGCATTGTACCATCAACTCAGGAAAGACCTACATCTAGACTTGCATGGCATTGTAGATAGTTTCGGTTGCACTACATGATCGAGATTCATCTTAAAAATAGATTTAAGACGCAAATGTAAATTGTTAAACTTAATTGCAAGAGGCGTTTTGGTACATGAAACCCTATCGGATAACTACGGCCAGGGTTTAATTTGACCTATGTAGGGTTAATTCTAAATAAGCCAAGCTATTGTTACGATCATAGGTTGACGTAGAATCAAATAAACACGCTCATAGGTCTCTATCCTAGCAACTAGTCGCGATAAGTCCAATAACACCCTTAGAGGTATCATTTTAAGCCATGATACAACTCGATGTCAATTCAAGAAAACTCGAATATCGTATCCACAAGAAAGAACAACCATTTGCCATGTGACATTCGATACTCAGAACTACTAAAGGATTGCAAAGGGCCTAGTTTACTCTTGACTTGTGTGAGGAATGAACAAAAGTTTATGTTATGAAATTTTGAGGGAGTGAAACCATAGGGTAAACTTAGAAACCCTGATTAAGTTCTAAGGAGAAAAATGATTACCAAATGACAATTGAAATTTTAGATTAAATCATCTAAGATCTGTGATCTCAAGACAAGAACCCAAGTCAAAAGGTTAGCAAATTAGGACAATTACCTCTCATAAGATCAATTGTAGTTGACACCAAGGCAAGAAAAACCCAAAAAAGATGAACGCTAAGCATTCAAAAATAGGAACTCCACCTTGGTAGATGTCCTGAGCACTCGCCTCCATTATTGTTTGTGCTTGTAAATCTAGAAATAGTGTTTGTGAAAGGATTGTATGGCCCGAGGTCACATAAGAAATTGGTATAATGAATGAGGTTAAAGTTCATGGAGGGGGTGCCAATCCACGCCTCACTAGCCACCAATCTCTATCCAAGGGTGTTCTAATAGCTGTGACGGGAATATGGACCGAACCTGCCATGAGAGGTCTCTTCGTGGATTAGTTTGTTGAATGTAGGAGGATGCTCGGATGCCAAGGTGAGACTCTAGCTATAAATTCCCTACCTCTCCGGGTCCTATTCAAGCGATCTGCGTGATCTCGAGATAGAATCTCGATGCCCTATCATTAGTGCAAGGGAAAAACTTGGAGGAAAATAAGACGCGCCCTTATGGATCATGGAAAATGTCCTATGGTGGATAGAACTTGTACCTCACCTGAATGGTTAACATTAAGTTTACTTCCAAGGAGCTTGTTTGAGCTATTTTTGTATCAGTGCTGTAAGTTACGCGAACAAACCCTATTCCTTAAAAGTCTTAATTAAAGAAGTTGATTTTAAATGTCATACATAAATGTGGTAGGACCTAATTAGATAACTAAAGAACTCCTATTGAGGGAAGCGGGTGGGTGGAATCCCCGACTGATCCACCATCCTACGATAGGGTGGTCCCAGAGAATTGGGAGGCTTCTCACAAAGTTCTATAGTCATACAACCTTTAGGTATTGTTAGGTTAGAACCCCATTCATGCCATTTTAGGGGACCGGAATGGGGCTATACCCTATGGGTAAAGAGGTTGAGTGGCATGTCCTTCTCGTTTCCCATCCTCTTTGAACCACATGTGACATGTGTCTACTTCAGCTTGGGTATCCTTGTGTAAAGTAGGATGTCTAAGACCCGACGCTAGAATGTTGTCAAGAGACTTTGACCGCTAGGGACCCAAGTCTCAGGTCGACCCTAGTTGGCTTGGCTGCAAACTTGGCTGTGAATGTTCCGTTGCGAGGTGTACTCGAGAAACCCTAGGCGACAAATCCCGTAACATTCCATGAGAGTCCCGGTTGGCATCTCTTAGATTCATATCTCAATGGACCACTAAAAACGTGCCTAGGCAACCGATAAGTAGCATGTTAGAGCTAGCATGACATGGTTGTGATACTTTGAGGAATTAATTGCATCCATACACATTGCATTGGAAAGGAAGAGAGCTTGATTTTGCACACCTTACTCTTGTGAGATTTGGAATCAAAGTGTTACAAAGTGCCTTGTTAACTTGTAGGTTTTGAAGTCAAGCATTTGAAGTAAATATCTTAATGACTTAAGAGCTCACCAAGGAGCTTGTTAAACTAAGTAACCACCTCATCATATTTCAAGGACCTGCCACATATTGCACATAACGCCTAGGCGACCTCAGCAACACACACTGGGCTTACATTACCTTAGGTCATTTATGATAATAGTGCACAACCACAATAGTCACTTTCACATTTACATATAGAAGACACTGCAAGTCATTAGGGGGGAAATCGCCCAAACAAAGCCGCCATCATCAGGTGCTCCATTCCAATCATTACAAGGGCCCAATGAGTAAAATATTATCAACCAAGCTGCCATAAGTTCTAACCCTCCTTTGAATAATTTTGAATCCCATTCAATGAAAGTGCCAAGACTGCAAAAACTGAGAGGAGAAGCCAACCATTGAGCCCATAATTTCACCACTTGCACTTAGTCCAAGATCACAAGAACAATTGAACAACAAGAGAAAAAATTGAAGGATAGGAACTCCAAGAAATGAAGTTGCAAAATCCAAGAAGAGTTGACAAGCCTAGAGTGTTGAACAAGAATACTCACACCAAGAACCACACAATACCATTGCAAGAAGAGTTGAAGAGTATGTCACCTGGCTATTAAGAGCCTTACACTCTATTGATGCGCCTCATAATGGACTCAACCTTAGGTCTCGAATTCCTAAAACCTAATGAGTCAATACAAACAAGTGAACATTCTCATCCATCTATCCATTCCCATATTGCCAGAGCTAGCAACACAAGAGCTTATGCCATAGCTATTAGACTAGATGGTGATAAGTAAACTTCCAAGGGCTGACCTTAGCATTGAGTGTAGCATCACTCACATACATCATGACTATCAAACACACAATGTTTCATGTAGTACCCTAACTAGGTCTACCATGCCTAATATGTGAAAGGTCCAAGCCACAAACACTAACCTTGAAGATGAATAGCTAATCCCTCCTATATATCTTAGGGTCAAACTAATTGCCAAGCAAGGGCTCATCATTGACACTCTCATAGATGAAGGTTCATATTACAACATCTTGACCTATGAGGTATGGATTGAGATCAGACAACCAGAACTCGTCCCAACAAATACAACTGTTAAGCCATATGGAGGATTAGCCTATTCCCTCTTAGGATGATGCAAAATTCTCTTGACTATTGAGATGAAAGTATACCCACAGTGTTTTATGTGCTTCCAAATTAAGAAGATATGGGAAAGGAAGTCTTTCTTAGAAGACCTTTCAAGCGTGCAACCACATGCATTGTGGACTAGAAGCATACCATATACACCTAAGCTTACTAGATGTGGAGATAGTCACTACTTTTAGCAAAGGGAACCTTGTCTCTTCTCTAGAGAAGGGAAAGAAGCTTGTTTGAGAGTCAAATCAAATGCCTGGAGAGGACATCCATAGAGTTCTTAGTGAACTACTCAAGGCACACCGAAGCAAGAGAGAACTGCTCAATGTAAGAACCTTGCTGGAACCAAAGGAGAGACCACAACTACTTCAAACACTACCACAACTTCTCATGTTGTTGGGAATAGAATTGCATCTAGAAGGGGGAAGAGATTAAGGACAAGTAATCAAAAGCATCGATGGAGAGCTAGAACAAGGTTATGATGGGTGCAGAAAAATGTTGCTCCATGCTCATGGTTTTTATGTAAGAAATTGTTGGATTTGGTTGCAAAACCACCTCTAGTGACCACAAACAAAGTCCCATCCAAATTAAAGAAAAAGAAAAAGAGACCCACACATAGATCTAGGACATGGACCAAGATACTTGAGGAGACAACACCCGATAAGTTAGTGATTGATGAGCTAGTTCTTGTGACACTTGAGCCCACAATTCCAAAAGAGCAACCACTTGAAGTTGCTACTAATCCACACCAGGAATTGATAGTGTCAAAAAAGTCATCAAGCGAGGAGGAAAAGGTAGAGCCAAAGCAACCACTTCCATGTGATGTTGCTCAAGCTGAAATTGAAAGTTTAAGGGTAGATGAGATAAAGCCCTCAAGTATTGATAAGAAACAATCCCAGCTTGTTGCTACTTCTTCAAACCAACCAAAATCTCCTTGAAACCAAGAACCTTTGTCACCCAAACCAAAACAAAAAATATGATAGCAACATTCAAGTGTAGCTACTCAATCTTAGGAAAAGGATCCATATGACAACTACAAAAACATCAAAAGAGTGACGGCCTCCCTCTATGAGTGTTGTCACAAACAAATTTGGATATATACCAAGACCATAAATACTTTCACTCAATTTGAGGATCCAAGTGCACAGTCATCTTTGACTACCACGATTGACCACTCACTAAATCGGAAATTACTACTTCCAATTCTGAGATGGAACCCATACAATCACATCCCTTGGCTGTGACCAAGAATGTCACTTCAACTAGAGAAAAAGCCTCTAGTACTTCAATCTCACAAAAGGATATAGAATCTAGTGTAGAGAGCATAATGAATCCATTGATTCACAAGTCATATTCTTCTTGACTAAAATCTTCAATACACTTGAAATCAACTAAACAATCGATCATGGAGATCTAGTAGCATAAGGTTCGCCTTGGTGCTAGACTCTTGCAATGAAGCATATACGTGTATTAGTTGGAATTCATGGAAAGATTGTTTGTGTACTAGCACATAGGCTGATTTTGAGACACAACTTTTTGTGCACAATGAGACATCCACTATTGCATCGATCATACATGTGGTATCAACTCCTGGAAATGCATAGCAATTATTTGAATTATAGTTGACCCATGCTTGAGAGGGTGAGAATTCCCTTGTCGTAGGTTAGTCGTTCATTTCTTGGGGAAAATTCTTGCTAAGAAACATGGTATCTCTTGGATCTCACTGACAAAGAGAGGAGTCTTGTGTACGAATGTGTTTATATATAAAAGCAGTGCATCTAGGGGCCAATCCACAAAATGTAGGAGAGCTACAATGGGGTCAAGGCAATCAGCCGGTGGAGTGCCTCCTTTCTGTGTGATACATGGCGCTTATTGCCAATATGTGTGGGATGCCCCCTCTAAGGGGTTTTGGGGAAGGTTTAGTTGGACTCTTATCTAGCTACAAATGCAATATTAGAAGTATCTAGTGTGCATTTAGATATCACAGATGCTCCTAGACCAGGAGGTCGGGTGGTGGTGGAGGTGTCTGTTGTATGCATGAGGTCTGGCTAGTGCCATAGCAAGTGTTGGCCCATTTTAGGTCCCATCATGATAGGATGGGGCTATCTAGTTGAGACATGGTTTTGAGGGCAAATAGGGAGGTCTTAAGGATGCGTCCCCATACTTAAGACCTTATCGGAGGAGGGGTACTAAGCAACAGGAATCTAAGACTTGACAACAAACTGGACGCTAATATCCCCACACTTAAAATAGGACTAACACTTTTAAACAAAAGGGCTAGGGTTAGAAAAACTTGGCCCGATTTGCAGATAGTCGAGGGGAACCATCGATGATACGTGAAGGGTCATAGTCATCGGTAGGAGGTACCATGGCTCACCATATCACACTCGTCTAGCATGGCAAGGACCATGCAGAAACACCTAGGGAGGTAGAGTTGTTGATGAAGAGCTAGTTAAGTTGTTGATTTTGAAGTATACATCACTCAATCTTGATAATCACTCATGTAAAGATGATAGATCAGGCACTTGCCCCCCCATGACTCACATTACTCGATTATAATAATTGAAACCCATATCTCTCATCCGTTTTAGAAATTGACAAGAGGGATGGTTCAGAGGGAGTATGCCATTGTACACAGTTAATGGTGCATCGGTGTGTCCCAACCTATTTGGCATATGTGCAAGAAAGAAGGCCATGGAGCCTTATTGTGCAGTGTACCAAATAGACTGAGGTGTGTAGTGGTAATGGAGGCCCATCCCATGTGAGCGTAGGGAAACAAGAAAATATATGACTCCAATTATTGTAACATCCCTCAATCCTCACCTCTCAATAATTGATTGAAGAGAATACCAATCACACTCAACCCCCCCTCAGTCTCACGCTCTGTTGATAAATATAGGAGAGCAACCCATTCCTGAACCCCATTGATATAATTATCACTATCATTTGTGCAAAGGTTGTATACCCTGTGCGTAATTGATGGTACAATATTGTATCCCACCCTATGCTGGTATATAGTGCAAGAATGAAGGCCACAGAGCTTTATAGTATTGTGCACAGGAACAAATTGCACTTTGTGCATTCAGAAGCCCATCCCATGTGTGCAATGCTCCATTCACACTTGTTGGATTTAAAGGGCAAAGACTGGTCACTCATCCCATCCTCTCTCATGCTCGTTTGATAAATACAGAGGGCAACCCATATTCACGTCCCCATCTCATTAGGATGAAAGCTCACATCACTCAAGGATTGTCGATGAACATCACTTGTTATGCTAACATGAGGGTGTTGAGGATGAGGCATACCTAAGGGGGGGTAGCCAATAAGTCTGTACTTGGATTGCATTGTGGGACCTTTTGCTCAACCGCCAAGACCCACTGACCACTTATTGCTTCAAGCGTTCCAAGCTGAGCACTAATGGCTACCTCTCACATAGCCAACGCACCACCTATCCATGAGTGTAGTGAGCTTATCTCCATGCTAGTCGAGTTATCTCCTCTCCCGTGCACTCTGGTAGCTCCACTATCCAAGTGCAAGCTTCAAGCAAGCTCCATCCCCAAGCTCCACGCTCCAAGCTCCATTGCCGTGAGCAAGACAAGAGAAGAGAATAGAAGAGAGGAGAAGATGGAGACCTTCTCCTCCCAGGTCCCTCACTCTCACACACTCACTCTCTCACACTCTCACACTCCCTCTCTCAAGCACAAGCTCAAGCAAGCAAGAGCAAGAAGAAGAAGAAGAGGAGAGCCACTTTTGGCCACACACAAGAATGAGCTTCTCATTTACTTTTCAACTTTATATACAAAATCCTAAATCCCTTTTGGGAGGTCATCCCCTTATCCCCTTTTTTACATGGCCGATAGGTCCTTTTTCCCATTGTCCTCCTATCTTCCTAGCTTCCTTCCTACCACCCGTCTACATTTACAAATTGCACGGGTGAGAGCCCGACACTCTTAACATAAATCATAGTGCGCCTGCGCCTTTTTTATAAAAGTATCAACTTGCGCTTTTTCTCGTATGTCTTTTTCCTTGATTTAGGCCTTTTCCGCACTTCTTGTGTTTCCATATTTTTCTTGGCGCGCCTTCATCTTCTGTTTCACTTTTTTCCAACTTTTCCACCTTGTTCATTTGATGGTTAACATTACCCCCTCCTAGATGAGTGCCAGTCCCATGGCACTCACAGCCGTAGGTAGTAGGCTTTAGCATGCACCAAAGTCGTGGGTGGCAAGGATGTCTATGGTTGCCATGGAGAAGTGTTGGTGGTGGTGGGGAGGAAGGTCGTTGGGGCACGTTGGTGGCCTAGGTGGCTGGTAGTAGGGATGTTGGAGTTGGTGGTAGGGCTGTTCTTTGTGGGGATTGCACTAATGGCCAGCACAAGTGGCAGTTTGTTGGGGATTCTGCACATGACGATTCTTGGCGGACTTGCAGGATGATAAAGGATAAGGATTCATAGTTGAGTGTCAATGAAGAGTGAACAACACTTTTGTTGGAGTCTTCAATACTTGCAATTGAAAACCTCACATATGTGGTCTCTCCCTAGGGGTAGTGTGAGTCTTCTTGATCATACACAAGATGTAGTTCGATTAGGTTGGCAGACAAGTCGAACTCTAAGCAAGCTAAGATTATTGTCCTGCACTTGAGGACCCAACCTATGTATATATTTTGGTGCAGATAATATGTGAATGCTCGTGTATACCTAGATATTACGTAGTCAAAAGACCACGGGTTGGTTTCTCGTAACAACGCGTGGATAAAGCAAAGTTGTCCATGTTGAGAAGAAGTACACATGAAGGTGTATGAGACATCCTTTGCGTTGTGACTACACGACGTAGCATAATTGAACATATAGACACCGCACTTGCGGTAGCTGGTAGCTACTTTTATTGCTTGACGAGTACGGTGTACTTTCCATGGATGTTCGTGCGTGACTTACACGATGGATTGCAACAGTATTAAGGCAGAGTGCAAAAAAGGAATCGTGCCAATGGGTCAGGGTGATAGGTCTAACCATAGGCGAGACAAGCTTCCTAGGTATGTCCTGCCCTTGATGTGACCTAAACAATTGTGGGTGATGCTAAAGGGCTAGGGGACTAAGTACGGAGCCAGTCGACCAAGGTCACTGGACATATCTAATTTGAGGACCCCTAGGTGTTGTGCCGTGATTGTGGGTGCTTCTTATCTTTTTGTCTTTTTTTCTTTTTGTTTTTCTTTTCCTTTCCTTTTTCTTTTCTTTTTCTTTTTCTTTTTTTTCTTTTCTTTTTCTTGTTCTCTCTCCTCTCTTTTTTCCCTTTTTTTCTCTTTTTTTTTGGAAACTTGCATGAGTACAACCATTGCAATATGTTGAGGCTATCAGTCTTTCAATGGGTTGGGAAATGTTGAGCTTGGAAGGCTCAGGAAATGGATATTACAGCGATGATTGTGCCCTAGCCTCGTTGTTAGAGAAACAGTTGTTGAGATGGGGAGATACACTTGAGATTTTGCAAACCTCTTTGTGACACGTGATGTCGATACAATTGAGGTAACAATTGTCGTGAGCCAAATGTAGAGCTTGACCCAGAAAGAGAGCATAGCCAATGACTATGTTATGGGCCATGCGATGTGGGCGATCAGCAAGGGAGATGTTCGCTTTCAACAATGTGACTTTGTCATGGCTCTTTGTGAGGTTGGTAGTCTTGTGGTGACTTGGGCATTGAACACTTTCGCACAAAGACCTGCATCGTCCTGCATCCACTTGTCACTTCATGAGAGTATATGCAAGTCACATGCATCAAGTATAATGAATAGATGCAACACGATAAGATATTACTTTATCAAAATCCTATGATACTGACTGCGATGCATATTCTGGTGCTTGTTAAAGACGTGGCATGTATTAGCAATAGGTAAGGAAAGTGTATACATCTAGGGAGCCTACCCCTTTAACCATTTAAAGACAAAAAGTTATGGCAGGATGGCCTTTGTTAAGCAGCTTATACAACATAAGGGCTACTCTATTTGTACAAGGCAGGGTAAGTCCGAGTGGTCAGGCGACTGGGGCTGTGCCGGTGAGGGGATCCTATGAGGTTGGGCAGCGAAGATATCATCCGGAACCCGAATGGTGTAGTCCCTGGCCACAGCTATTTCGAGAATGCTTTTAAATAATTCATCAAATTTCCACTTGTCTCAAGTTTCTCTCTTCTCTTTCGAGCATCTAGTTCCTGAGCGCGCTGGTGGGGGTTTGCATGGCCAGTGTTGCCACACCCCGTGTGCTCCCTTAAGCCTTCGTCCTCTTGGCTTGGGGAGTTTTTGACCTGCATCCTGGGTGGTGTCATTTGGGGCCTCTTTTCGGCACATACCTCTTTAGAGTAGGCAGCATTCTGGTGGGGGCGCTAGTACCTTACGCTCCCTCCGACGGCGAAGAGATTCCTTGTAGGCCAGCTACACTATGTGGTCCATGATTGCTACCGTAGGGGAATGTGCAAAATGCGAACCAAGGATTATGCCCTAAGGTAGGATAAAACTATTCACATGGAAGGGATTACATAGTGGATTATCAAGCATATATGATGAGGAGGGGTGAGGTGAGGCATGCAATGTTTGTTGTAGAGGAACAGCCCCCGTGATGATGTTCATTTTGCCTCTAGTCATTAGCAGATCTTGGCTTATGCTAAGTTGCATGGACTGGTTGTCATGGAGTGAAGCAGGGCTCATCCCCGGAAGGATAAATCAAAAACGGGGGAAAAGCTTGTAGAAAGGGACGGTGCCCCGTCTACGCCCGTAGAAGTGTTGGTCAGGGCTTCCTATGGCAATAATGAGAGTTGTATGCCCTCCACTTGGAGGCGAAAACGGTCACACAACCTCCAGACGTGTGGTGAAAGGAGGGCCTGAGGAGCTCACCCTGTCAAACCCAACTCTTCTCCCTGCACTTGACAATCATTGCTTATGTGTGTTGATATTATCTATACAGGGTCACAAAACTCATTGTTTATTTATGTACATATTTACGAATCCTAGTTACTTCGTGAGGATAAAAACCAATTGTAGAACTCAGGATTGTATTGGAGTGTGACACATGTATCCAGTACTCGCGGCAGCTTGCTCAATAGTAATAGATATTTTGCAACATCGAGTAGCATGGTACCTTGTTCGAGTCTACTGGCAACAAGTAACTCCTCCTCAGTGAGAACCTTATCAGCCAGAGAGTTCTCTTGGCTAGTTCCGACTAAGTCCATACCCCGAATGGTAGTCAGTACTCGAAAGGAAGTTGACATCACATAGATTGGGTCTCTTTGAGACTACCATTTGGCTAATTGCTCCTCTGAGACTTTTATAATATGGGCACCTAGTTTGGCCATTGCAATGCGGTTTTCAAACCAACGATAGGACAATGGGAAAAAGGGCCTTGGGCATGCAAGAAAGGGGATAAGGGGATGACCGCCGAAAAGGGATTTAGAGTTTTGTATATAAAGTTGAAAATTGTATGAGGAGCTCATTCTTTAGTGTGTGGCAAAGTGAACTCATCTCCTTCTCTTCTTCTCTCCTTCTTGCTTGCTTGTGTGTGCTTGAGAGAGGGAGTGATAGAGTGCGAGGGAGTGAGTCTGTGAGGGTGAGGGATCAAGGAGAAGAAGCTCTCCATCATCTCCTCTCTTTTTCTATTCTCTTCTCTTCTCTTGTCTTGCGTGTGGCTATGGAGGATGAAGCTTGAAGGTGGAGGCTTTAGGTTGCTTGAGCTTGCATCACGAATTGTGGAGCTACCAGTGTGCTTGAGGGAGGATGCAACTCGTTTGGGCATCGAGGTAAGCTCACAACATCCCGATAGGACTGAAGGTGTGTCGAATAGGTGAGAGATAGCCATAGGTATTTGCTTGAAACGCTTGAGCAATAAGTAGTCCGTGGGTCTTGGTGGTTGAGCGTGAGCTCGTCTCTACATTGGTCTTTTCCCCTTGCATGCACTTAGATCCATATTCCTATGCGGAGTACCACCAAGTTTGATTACAATTTGCACATGAGGGAGCTCGACTCTCATTCATAAAAATTTATTTCTTTTTCCAAAGTATAATAAAAAAAATTATAGCCATACATGTTCGCTTGAAACACTTGAACAATAAGCAGTCCGTGGGTCTTGACGATTGAGCTTGCCTCCACATTTTGGTTCCGTTGCTAGGGCCAATGGATTCAAGATTAAGCACTTGTGCATCTCAAATCGAGCGATGAAGTAAGGGTTTCATCCCCAAACCGGAGCTTGAGATAGCTAGGAGGTTTTTGATTTTAATCTTTGCAATAAGTAAGTATTTTGGTTTTTTGATGATTAGGCAAGTAGGAGGAATCATTTCAGCATTTCGCTTTTGATTTTTGTTGCATTTAGAGTAGGGTAGGACCAAGAAATTGAAGGAGAAAACTTTAGGGGTTCTGCTATTGAACAAGCTCAAACAGGGCACAAACAGGGAGAAAAATGGGAAAAAAGAGTGCTTGGAGGTATTAGAATCGCATGGGGAGTGATCAGGTAGATTAAGGCTAAGCCCAATAAGGGTTTAAGACCATGGGAGGCAAAGGGAGATCTCATTTTCAAGTTCTGCAATAGAGAGAGAGAGAGAGAGAGAGAGAGAGAGAGAGAGAGAGAGAGAGAGAGAGCTTGTGCAGGACTTGGTGCTTCCAGTGAATTTATCGAAGGCCACATGAGTTTATTACTTGGATCAGGTGTGCATAAACCTTTCTATGCATCTAACCTTTGATTCTAGTGAACCTTCCTAATATGCGTGGCCCAAAATTGTTCTATTTGCAAAATTCATAAATGATAATATTTACTATTAGTTAATGAGAGGTGGGGGGCGGGTGCCATGTGGCAGCCCCCACCTCCCCCACAAGAAAAAAAGAGAACGCGGGGGCGGGTGCCACACGTCCAGCACCCGCTCCCGCCCCCACCCGCATAAATCGCGCCTGTCCTAGCGCGAAGCGCCGGGCTGAGTCTAGGTGCGGAACGCCTAGTTTACTCTAATCGAAAGGTATGGGTGTATTAGAAAGAATTTCTATGGGGAGAAAAGCCTTGCTCCTGACCCTCGAAGATCGGGCACGATCCGGCCTCTTAGTTTTATACAATTACACACCACTTTAGAAAACAAGTTAAAAGTAGTCATTGTTGCCGCAACACGTCGTAATGGCAGGCCCATGTAACCGACGCCACCTGATCTACAGACTACCAGAGAACAATGAGGCGAGCCGCGAAAGTTCCTTATGACGCGTACAAGTCCAACTGCAGGAGAACCGAACCGTCGCCTTACGCGCTACCATTAACGCACGTGAGACACAAAAAAGTTTCAGAAATTGAGGGTATCAACTATCATTTCCAGAGCGTTGACAGAAATCAGAATATTGTGCAACTATCGAATAATCGAAGGCCACACCAAAAGTTCATCATAAACATATTATTCCAAAGTTATAAAGCGCACAATTGGACACAAATATTCGATGCGATCTCCACTCTGAGGAGGGTCTTTATTAAGCAGGGAGATTTGCTGAGAGTCTGCATCGAGTGGCGAGTTCAGGTGGCGCAAGAGAGGCGTAACAGGGCGAATAATAGCGTACTACTGTCAATGGCGGGAGCTGCAACTGCAGGTAGGCGTAACAGGGCGAATAATAGCGTACTACTGTCAATGGCGGGAGCTGCAACTGCAGTATCAGTACACTAGCGAGGCGCCCGGTGGCTATAAGCTATAGTCCGATTGATTATAAAGTCCTAATTATTTCGTAAGGTTGATGAGTATCGATATACTGATGTATGTGGTTACGGTTATGATGATGGCGTGCAGGAGGAGGAGGGAATACGAGGACGTGGCCAGATCTGGTGGGCTGGGATGGCGAGGAAGCGAAGGAGGCGCTGGAGGCGAAGGACCCGTCGTTAAATGTGGAGATGGTGCCGTATGGCGAGCTAAAGCACAGCCCCGACAAGCCCAACACAGTGAGGCTATGGCTGGACGCCGACAACACAGTCCGCATAGTTCCCACTCTCGAGCAGCCGTCCCAATCAACCACATCCTCTAAGCCTAGCCCTAATCCAGCTAGTACTAAACCGGCTAATACCGCTAACACTGGCACTAAACCTGCTAATACTCCTAATACTGGCACTAAACCGGCTAATACTCCTAACACCGGCACTAAACCGACTGGTGAAGTAAACGTATCCACAGCCGGTGTTCATACCTCTCCTCAGCACTCTAGTGGTTCTGGAGCACACTCTAGACCTGCACATCATGGGAGCGACCGTGCAGAGCACTTCAATATGGGGCACTATCCGGTATGCCAGGTAGGTCCTGGCTGGCATCGGCCCCGGGGAGGACGGTGCCCTGTATCTGATCACTCAATAGAACACTTCCCAGAGCAGTACATTCCTCCTCCTTCCGTTACTGGTGAATGGCCGCGGCTACTGGTACCTGCGCCTCCGTTCTTCGCTCATGAAAGTCCTCATCGCCCGTTCCCAGCCCCCCAACCTCCGTATCATGAACGTCCTCATCGCCCCTTCGCCCCCCGTCCTCATAGGGCTTGACGCCTGCGTATCTTAAGTCGTATGGACGAACATAAGAGGCACCAGGCGGCGGGTCTTACGTCTTACGTTTCCAAAGTAAAGGATTTACCAAGGTCTTACCGATAGTGCTTCTTATGTTTCCAAAGTAGATAATTTGCATTTGCGACCCCTAGCTCAAGTGGTAATGAGATGATGACTTAAACCTAAGGTCAAGGGTTCCATTCTTAGCTAAAAATCATGAAGACACCTTAGTATTGTTAAAAATCTATTATGGCTCCACTTGCTTGGTCACTAAGAGGGGCATTGTAATAGGACCATGTGTTTAGTTGAGTTTTTTAAAAAAAGTAATGTGATGTTATATTGAATTTTAAAAATGTTTACATCTTCCAAAAAAGGGGAGACGGATCTAACTGAGAAGTCTCAATTACTACACTTAAGAGCTTTGAAATAGGCTCTATAAATAGAGGCCTTCTTTCCTAGACGTTTCAATGCCGTCAATACATCACACTTACATTGTTGCAGACTAAGAGGGACAAAAAAGAGACCCTTCCAAATATCTTCTTGTTCCTATGGTTCCAAATGCTCCTAATGGCTATGGCCTTGAGGACATTCCAAAGAGGCGCCTTGGGTTCTTGAAGAGGCCTAAAATCACCAAAAAGGGCTCCCCTTGCATCAATTTTAGAATGCAGTCCTGCCTTCTCCACCCATCTACTTAAAGTCTTCCATAGCCACCTTACATCGATGCAGTCCCAAAACAGATGTTGAGTGGATTCCTCCTCCTTTTTGCATAGCGCACACATAGGTGAAACCTTGGCAAATTTAGTTATCCTGTCCTGAGTAGGTAACTTATTCATTAGGACTTTTCCAAGCACTAGATTAAGCCTTCGAGAAGGGGTGCCGGTCCACACAACCCTTGCCCTTCTTTTCCATGTCCTTAGCTTAGTTCTAGGATAATACTTCTTCTAGCATTAATCATGCACCTTTAACATGTCTCACATTATAATGATTGAAGTTGTCTCTTTTAAGTGCCTCACAAAGTAATTTTCCTTCTCAATTTGATAGCACTTAATTAGAGCCATCGGTCTGATTCTGAAGGGCGTAAACCACTCTTCTCTCCTATTCATTAGAACCATCCCCAGCCAATTCTTTTCATTCTCATTCAATTGAAATCTGTGATTACACTCCTCCAGTGACAAGAAACAGAGCTCTCTCTACTCCCATATATCCAACCATATCCTAAGCCCTTTTCCATGCACACTCTTTGCTAGCTTGGGATTGTTTAAAATAGGTGTAAAGTCATCTTGATAAGCAACATCTAAAAACCAAAGGGATTGTCGCAGACTTGGATCTCCCCTCCCATCAAGGAAACCCCTCCATTTAAGCTCACATTACGCTTTTCCAACTTCCTACTAGCCTTTGCATGTGCTTTGATTTCCTTATCTTTATTTTTAGGCCATGTGCAAAGATAAACTGCTCCCAGCTTATGTCTTCCCATATACCAATTAGAACTCTACATGACTCAATCATAGCTCTTGCTAAGATGGTCCATGGTTGTTTAAGGTACATTCTGCGGAGTAATCTCAAGGACAATCCGCGAGCTTTATCCTTCAATGATTCAATGCCTAGACCACCTTCCTTCTTGCTGGCATTAAGGACATCCCAGGATATAGCATGCTACTGTTGTGTTTCACTTGGTGTCCATAGAAATGATCTTAGAGCTCTCTCCAATGGGTTCCATCATGTTGCTGAAAATGCTAGTATGGCTACACTAAATACCACACTGGAAACCAACATTGAGTTGATGATAATCAACTTCCCTCCAAATGTATAGACTTCATGAGACCACTTATGTAGTTTGGTTTGAAACTTGCTCGCAAACCATTGAAATCATTGGGCTTGTGTCAACCCCAGAACTAGGGGGAAACCAAAATATATGAAAACCTCCCCTTTTTCCAATATCATGAATCCATAACCACCAAGCCAATCCGGGGGATCTTCCAGCCCTACATATAGTAGCTCAGTTTTCTAGCGACTAAAGAGGGACCCTGATAGGTAAGAGAAGTCCTAGAACACCTCCATCAGAGTGTTTATTTGAGCTTGTTCTGCAAGAACCATATTTGAATTATCATCGGTGAAAAACGAGATACAAAATAATCATTCTTAGGTAACTTCATTGGCTTGAGAGTCCCCATTTGAAACAGCCAATCTAACTTGTGAAGTAGGGGGTTAGTGACAATAGCGAACATTAATGGGGCCAGCAGACAACCTTGACGAATCGACCTATGAAGGCCGAATGACTTAGACAAGGATCCATTAGCATGGACTTGAGCAGTTGCATTTGCAAACAAAGTGCAGACCATCCTAATGAAGCCATCTCCAAAACCCATGGCTGACCTTGGGGGGTTCACTACATATATATCCTCTATATAACATGCATTCATGGCCTATTTATAAATATCCTAATTTGTGAATTTTTCTTAAATAAAACACAACCCTTTTCTATTCAATCTGTAAGTAACCCATTTATATGACACCCTTCTATATGTAAAAAACATATAAAAATGGCATTTTAAAAACCCCTTATTTTGAACTCACGTTATATATGTTTATATTCATGAGTGACCCCCCCCGAGTGGCTAACAAGGTAGTGGTAATAAAGTCCTAGGAGATCCTATCATAAGCTTTGTCAAAATCCATATTAATAAGGACTATTCTCTGTCCACTTTCAATGGCCCAATCAATTGCAAGCATCAAGTTCATTATCGCATCATGTATTTGACGCTAAAATATGAAGCCATACTATCTCTCATGCACAACTTTAGTGAGCAAAGGCAAACACTTGATCTTGGTAGCCAAAGCCTTAGATAGTATCTTATAGGATAAGTTAAGCATTGTTAAGGGTTGCCATTATGACATCTTCATTCTCTATGGGCCTATGGGTATTAACTTGATCAAACCTAGGTTGATTGAAGAGGGTAAAGCACCATCTCTACACGATTGATTAACTATTGCAACATAATCCTTGCCACAAGTATCCCACATACACTTGTATAGCTCTGTCGGTAGGCCATCTATTCCAAGTGACTTGTCATTTTTCATGTTATTGAGGGCACATTCTAACTCATTCACAATGAAAGGGGAGGTGTAGCCTATGTTATCTATAGGCTAGAATAGGCATAGGCTAGGCTAGGTGTAAGCTCTCCATAAACGTAGGCTAGGTAAAGGCCATGCATGGATTAGGCTAGACTAAACATGGCACAGACTAAGAACAAGCACAAGCCTATGCCTAGGATATGCCTATGCATATGCATATCATAGAAATATACTTAGCTAATCCAACCAATAGCTATGCCTAGCCTATGGCCTAAGCTATCCTATGCCTATGAATCGCCATACCTATGCCTATACATGTGTTTTGAGGTATATTTATTACATACGTACGTATATATATGTGTGTACATCATGTGTATACATATATGTATACCATGTCATGCATATATACATGTGTATGTTATGCCATATGCATGTGTATGCATATATGTTTTCAATATGTGTATGTCATGCCATATGTTTGTGTCCGACCATGTGTATGCATACACATATGTCATGTTATGCCACACATATACATATATATATGTCATGCCATGTATATACATGCGTATATGACATGCATATGCCTATAGATATATTAGAGCATTAGATAGCCAACATGTTAGCTTAGTTATAATGTATCCTCATATGTATCATTAATCATGATGCATTATGTCTTTTAGATGTACCTATTCATCAAGTTGTAAACGTTGATGTGGCTAGGGTCATCACCTCAAAATCCTAACCCTAGCATTGCAAGAGATATTATTGCAATACAATATAGATTTATGGCAAAGAAAGTGACATTTTTTGGGAGTCCCCCTATTATAGCTAAGGCATATAAGTATATAAATAGCCCTCAACCTCCTAGGTTGTAGTTTGCTATTATGTAGTCTCTAATTGGCCCTTTCATAATATCATAGAGCCCAGCTTGGCCACTAGTGGTAGCATCGTCCACTCTTGCTATGACCACTCCATCTCCATTTGATGGGGTCATTTAAGGAGAGTAGCAATAACTGTGGATATTGTAAGTGTAGGGAGAGAGGTCAGGGTAGAGGATATCTAGAAGCTTGTTTTGTTGCTTTGAGTGCCTTTCCACCACAATAGTTGAATAGGACAAATATATACTAGTTACGACCCATGAGGAGGAACATGCATGGTATAGGTTGACTAGAAAGTGTGGTGTCTTCTAAGGTGCAAATGGAAAGAAGGTTGCAAGATAGCTTTATTTTGTCATGCATAGTATATATAGGAATTGCTTTAAGGACTTTACTTTAAGGACATTATATACTATTTACATGAGGTTCAAAGACCACTAGAGACATGAGATCTAAAATGTTCTATAGAATAAGAGAGTCTTGAAAAAACAAAGAGAAATAGAAAACAGAAGAAGGGCTATCCCTACCAATGAGTGGATTGTTACGAGGTCTTAAAAGAGAAAATTCATTGTTAGGATGAGTTAGGAGATTATATGATTCTATTATATTATAGTT
Source organism: Lygodium microphyllum (assembly GCF_053477565.2). Taxonomy (NCBI): domain Eukaryota; kingdom Viridiplantae; phylum Streptophyta; class Polypodiopsida; order Schizaeales; family Lygodiaceae; genus Lygodium; species Lygodium microphyllum. The sequence continues at coordinate 96,709,222 of NC_141145.1, read as the reverse complement.
TAATGTTTATAATATAGATCATAAAGTTAAAAAGGAAAGATATAGTTGAGTATTAATTTTTAGATTCTTGTGTTGAAGAATCTTTAAGTATGAATAATCCCTAGGTGATTATAAAGTAAGTGTAATGTTATAATAATATGCATTTAATGATATTATAATAAGGATCAACATTATATTTTGCAAGTAGAGCATGGTCTGACAAGATTGAGGAGTATCTTATCAACATTGGATTTTATATTTCTAATGTAGATTATTCACTTTTTGTGAGGAAAGGTGATGCAAGTTTGGACATCATAGTCATGTATGTAGATGACTTGCTTATTATAGGTGATAGTGATAGTGGGATTGCTAATCTAATGGGCCTTTTGAAACAAAACTTTGAGATGAAGATTTGGGTGAGATGAGATACTTCCTTAGTATTACAGTGATTAGATGCACTAATGGTATATAGATGTCAAAAGGAAATATGACTTGAATATATTGTCCAAGTATGGTATGATAGCATATAACTTCTTTCCATGCCATTGAAGCAAAATGTAAAGTTGAGTGTTGATGTTGGGGATGAGATAGAATACTCTACTATGTTTGGGAAGATAGTAGGGATTTTAATCTATATAACCATCACAAGGCTAGACTAGAACCATGTTTGTTGGACTTGTGAGTCAGTTTATGCAAACATTTAGGAAGCCTCATTTGGATGGAGTTAGATGTATATGGAAGTATGAAAAGTCCACTTTTCATTATGGATTTTTTAATGGGGCAAGTAAGGATGTATAGGTCTTTGGATACACAAATGCATATTGGGTTGGTAGCAAGTCGGATAGAAGATTTACTAGTAGATTCATATTTTTCTTTGGTAGTGTCAATTATTTGGAGCAACAAAAAGTAACCAGTGGTTGATTTACCAAGTATAGAGGCTAATTATAGAGGTATTGCCATGAAAGCATGTGAGATGGTATAGTTACAAAGATTATCGGGTGATTTGGATATGTAGGGAGATGGTCCACTCGTCATTTAATGTGACAATATGAATAGTATGAAATTGGCTAGAACCCAATGTTTTATGCTAAGACAAAACACATTGAGATGCATTACTATTGTTGAGATGGCAAGCTCAATATGTACAGATATTGATGATGGACCGCCTAGTTAGATGGGTCCACACATCTACATAGCATGTGAGTGGTCACTATGATCCTCACATAGCTACTAACTTTTCACTTATTACATTTGATTGTTAAACCTATCTACAACTAGCATAGTTATAGCACCAGCCAATTAGTATAGTCAACTATGCATTGTTTGACTTAGTAGGACACTTTCCTTTATGTTGTATCTTATATATACTTTGTGTACATTATATTGTGTGAAAGACAGAGAAGAAATTAGTATTAAATTTTTTTGGTCTCCATCTCTCTTCTTGTATTCTTGAGTGAGCTTTCTCTTGTGTATATGCTATGTGTTTGGCGTAGCACCTCAAGCAAGTCCCCCCCACTACTACATAAATCCTGTCATGTTATCACAGCAACACCACAAAGAAAGGTTGTATTTGAAGACTAAATTAAAGGAGAAAAATCAATGATTCAAGAAAGGAAGTTACAAGTAAGAAGCTCTCCCATTTTTTGACTCTTTCTCTTAGGGATAGTGCCTATGGAGGCATCGAAAGTAGGGTGGAGCAAAAATCTCAAATTGTTATGATATTTGGTATGCAAGCAAAGCATTGTATATTGTGTAGATATATCCTAAGGGATTTTCCACCACCTTTTTGGCCATCTAATAATGTTTTGGGCCCCATTTTAGACCCATGAGGTTGTGAATAATAGTTTCAGGGTATACTACGATTTCTTGTGTTGACTGAAAGTTCATGTACATGTTACAAATTTTGAATTTGTAAGTCCTAAGATGTTTGTTAGTAAGAAAATACAAGTTTTTCCTAAAAAGTAATTGTAGATTGCATGTACTATTGGATAGTTAGTGAAAAATATTTCTTGGTTTATAATTGTACACTTGTTGTGAAAGATTGCAGAAGACTTGTTGTTTTATATCAATTTTGTGATAATGGTAGAGAACAATGGAAATCCCATTAGTGAGAAGCTGGACAAGAACAACTACCCATCATGGAAAGTTTATTTTTATGAATTCCTTATTGGAAAATTTCTCTTCAAGTTTATTTTAGGTGAAGAAAAGGAACCAGAGCTCAGTAACCATGTGTGACTACTACAGATAAATTAAAGACATAGAAAGAATAGAATGCAAAGGACAAAAAGATGATGTATTGGCTATCTGTAGTCATTGATAATAATATATGGGGTATATAAAAAATGCAAAAAGCTCACATGATGGGACAAAAAATGGGCCGGCACTGGTTATAGCACTAGCCAGATCTAGGAGCGTCTGTAATAACTAAATGCACACTAGATACATCTAATATTGCATTTGTAGCTGGATAAAAGTCCAATGGTACCTTTCCCAAAATCCCTCGAAGGGGGTATCCCACACATATTGGCAATAAGCGCCACATATCATAGACATAGGAGGCACCCTATCAACTGATTTCCGTGGTCCCACTGCAGCTCTCCTACATCTTGGGGATTGGCCCCTAGATACGCTGGCTTTACATATAAACACATTCACACAAGACTCCTCTCTTTGTCAATGAGATCCAAGAGATACCATGTTTCCTCACTAATAATTTTCCTCAAGAAATGAATAGCTCATCTATGGCAAGGGAATTCTCACCCTCTCAAGCGTGGGTCAAGTATAATTCAAACAATTACTATGCATTTCCAAGAGTTGATACCACATGTATGGTTAATGCAATAGTGGATGTCTCATCATGCATAAACAGTTATGTTTTGAAATCAGTCTATGTGCTAGTACACAAACAATCTTTCCATGATTTTCAACTAATACGCGTATGCTTCGTTGCAAGAATCTAGTACCAAGGCAACCCTTGTGCTACTAGATCTCTTATTTTCAAATAAACCGTCTCCTAAATGCTATGCATAGAAAAACAATCAGAATTTGTATTATTTTAGTCCTCAAACTATTGCACTAAATTCTACTCCCCCTCACCATTTAAGTTTTTCTTCGTTGCATAGGTGTATAGAGATTATTTTGTCATGATTTAGTGTATAAATAGCAATAAATCACACACTATAAAAAAAAGATAGGGCAAACGCAGGCCAAACCTCATGCTTTGCCCCACCATACATCCACAACCACTTATTATATTTTTTCGTATTTTTCTAAGCTATATTCCTATTTTTCTCTTATTTTTTATCATTTTTTTCTATTTTTTGATTAAAAATTGATATATTTTCATAGTTGTGGCTCTTGATTCTTAGAACAACAGAAATATAAATTTTCTCAGCATTTTATCCTATGTGTATTGGTTTTTCCCATCCAAAAACACGAAAAAATCCATTTTTCTCATAAAAACCGTATTTTACGGGTTTCTAAAAATTATTTCCAGCATTTTAACTCTATGTTTTTTGAATTATTCATTATGGAAGCATAGAAAAAAAAATCAATATCATTCTTACCAATTTCCACTCCATAAGAACAACATTGACTCAATCAAATGTCAAACAAAAGCAAATTTCCTTTGTAAAATAGAATTATCAGTTTTTTCCTTCTTTGCGGGTTTTAAAATCTGATGCGGGACTGCAGATTAGCCCTCATTCAAGGCTTAGCCCACCTCTATAAAACAAAATCTAGCTCTCCACCAATCCGAGAGTGATCCGATACTATGCCAGACAAGCGGTCTTCCATCGGTCTTCAATCCTCTTCATGGGTATGAATTGCCTCTTATAAGGGGAGAGAGAGGGAGGAGAGAGAAAGACTGGTTTTCTATCTCAGCAATCGGGCAACCAATGGAGGAGCGAAGACCAGTGATATGGAGTGAAGAAAGAGTGCATCTACCTGGTACAATTGGTTTACATGGGTACATGTAGGTGTCATGACCCCCTCTCCCTCTCCCTCCATCAATCATCGCCTGTCAAGATGGCACCATTTTTTCCTTCTTTTCTTTCACAAAATCATCTCCCCTCCCTTCACGTGAAAATTTTGGGGGGCGGCTCCCAAAAGTCACATCCCCTACTACCCCCTTAAGCCCCTTTGCACTTGGCCTCTCGGACACTCCCCCTCCTGCGTCCAGTGTCTGATTCACAATCTGAAAATTTCTACTTGACCATTTGGAAGTCCCCCCCACTACTAGGCATCTCTTGGGATCTCGTCTATCATGCCAAAAAATTATGAAAATTCATCGACCATCGTCTAGTGGCTCTTTTAAGCACTTTTTGGGCATTGCCGCTTAAAATCGTACTGATTGCAATTGCTACCTTCGACGAAGCCTATTTTTTCCCGAAATTTAGAATTTTTGACTATTTATAAGCACTTCTCAGCATCAAATATCATCTGTCATCACATGCAACATGGACCACATTTGAAAATATATTTTCTAAGAATACAAAATCATAGAAGATTCAACTTAAGTGATGGAACCTAGAACGGGCCGGCACTGGCTCGTGCACTAGCCGGACCTCTATCTCACGCACTCAACAACCCCACGGCCTCGTGGCCAGGAGTATTGATGACACATACATTGTCTTTCTAGACATCTTGCGTTTGTATTACATCGTTTGTAGTCCACTCTTCTCTCACCCACTACTCCTCAAAGGGAGTCCCTTACACATTGCCTAATGGCACGAAGCACAAACATAGGGGGTTCCTCCTACGGCTGAATGCCGTCAATCCTCTGTGACTCTCCTACACCTTGGGGATTGGCCCCTCGATGCGTCACTCAACATATAAACATTTCGCACAAAATCCACTCAAGGTACCATTTAATCGTATATAGGAATGTACCATTGTCCTTACTTCTCTTTTCCCTAGACCCCACGACTAGCCTATGGCTTAGGATGTCCTGTCTCTCACTCAACGTGGGTCAAGGTCCCAATGAAAGCAATTGCTGTGCATCCAGGATTTCTGATACCTTTAAATATTTCCATGATTTGTGCATATTGTGGATGCCAAGTGCTCAAACAATTATAAAATCAATATTGTGCACATGTGGAAAACACCTTTTCAATGATTTTCAACTACCGTTCTTATGCGGCGTTGCACGAACCTAGCACCAAGGAAACCCTCGTGCTACTAGGCTCTTATTTTATAATTATTCACCGACCTATATGGCATGCAAACAAAAACAGCAATATTTTCATCATCTTACTTCACATTTAGACACATTCTAACCACTCTACCCTCCCATCGATCAAATGTTGCATTGTTGTATAGATTTATAAGGCATTTTGCCATCATTTTATGTGTAAAACGCGGAAAAAACACACTAGAATAAGAATGTGGGGTTGAACTGAGGCAAATCCTCATGCTTCAGTTCCCACAAATATTCACGGATATTGTTCTTAATTTTCATTAATTTTCCACACCCAAAATGCATTTTTCCTCTAATTTTTAGTGGTTTTTCTCTATTTTCCTTGTATTTTCCCTTATTTTCTGCATTATTTTATTACTGAAAATTCAAAATAGGTTATGGGCTGTGGCCCTTAGTTCCTTCTTGCAGCAAAATTGAAAATTTAGTTGGTGTTCCTATTCATTTTCCCATTTTTATGCCCAAAAACATCATTTTCCCTTGATTTTCTATATTTTACGTGTTTTAGTGTATTATTTTGAGCCACAAGATGCATATTTTTTTGATTTTCTAATTATGAACAGCAAGTACTCATGGAAAACAGCAACATTAACAATTTTTAGCCCACATGAACAACATTTTATCAATCAAAAGCCATGAAACCTCAAATTTCCTTTGAAAAAATTGAATTACCGCTTATTTGCGTGTTTCGGGTTTCATATCCATGGCTGCAAATCTGAAAATCAGCAGCACTTCATGCCCAGCATGATCACAAATCACCATTTCCAGCCCGAGAAGCAATCCGATCCATGTCGGACAAGCCTCCATCATTCTTTCTTCTTCCTTCTTCTTTCCATATGAATTCCCCCTTAGAAGAGAGAGAGGGAGGAGAGAGAAAGACTAGATCTGGTTTTCTTCATTCAGTCCACCATTCTATGGGCGAAGGGCGGCGATAAGATCGGCCAAGAAGGAGAAGATCAGCCCCAATGTCTGTTCCATGGGGTACTCACAGCCCACAATCATGATGAGAGAGGAGAGAGAGCGAAAAAATGCGCCATTTCTTGATCACACCATGTCTTCCTTCTCTCTCCACGTTTTTTGATCAAGAGGTGCATAAAATTTTGGGTGGGAGGGTCCAAACTCAAAAGGCATGCTCAAGTTTGGCCTCCCAAGTGTCCACCTTTTCATATCTTGACCATTTTGTGGCCATTTCCCTGTCCGGACTCCGAATTGAGCTTTGAAAAATCATGGGCGTCCGGCTTGGCATCCCGCATTGGCCAGTAACTCTTGCCAACCCGCACGAATGTCTGAAAAATTATGAAAAATCAACAAGTGTCTCTCGGGCACCTTTAAAGCACTTTGACGCTTAAAATCGTCCTAGATCGAGCCGCCGCCTTTGACATTGAATATTTTTCCTTTGATATTCATAAATTTTAGCTATTTTTAAGCACTTCCCGTCACCTAAATTCCGCTCTCATTGGAGACCATGGGATAAGGCGACTCAGCCCGTCGAATCCACGAACATATCTGCACATAAACAACCAAAGAAGCATCAAACTGATACAAAACAAATATATAATAAAACTCAGCACAATGCTCCCCCTACCCCTGGACAGAACCAAGGCATGACATCCACAAGGAGTAGGCCTAGCATCATCTAATAGAAGATCCGAAGTGAGTCACCAACCAGTTGCTCCAACACAGCCAAACTAAAAAAACCTATCAAAGAGGTTGCCCTAAGTGGTAGTCTGCACTACTTACCAACTAAAGACAACACAACTAGGAGCTCCTACAAGGCGAGGACTCCTATAGCCTGATCAAAGAGTATTTTCTTTCAGTACATATCTTTTTTTAGGGTTTGTATTGGATGAACATACTTGGGCATGTAAAAAGGAGGGAGCTGAGCGTAGTGACCCAAGGAGAACAGGGCATCAGCCTCAGGACCTGTCTCGGCACCCAAGAACCTACCAAGCCCTCGCAAGGCGACACTTAATCCTTTTCTAACGCTCACTTTTATTTTCGCTTCAACCTTCCTTGTTTTGTCATTTTTTTTTCCAGCAAGAAGCCACCCCTAGGAAGACAAGGCATCGGCCCCGGGTCTGACTCGTCCCCAGGAACCTACCAGGCCTTCGCAAGGCGATGATCAACTACCTATATCTTTTCATTTCTTTTCTTTTCTTGGGATAGGGGTTAGAACCCCTTTTTACACACCTTCGTATTTATATTCATCTTTTAGGATGTCCAGGGTTTCTTGGCATCATCATTATTATCTTCTGGCAGGCTTCGCTAACTGCCTCACTACTAACAAGAACTCCTAGAATGGCTGCCTAGCAGGCTAGTAGAACAGGGCCACTAGGACTCCCTTCTAAAACAGGTCTTTCGATGCCTGACAATGTCTTTATAGGAGGCAATGACTACTCCGACCTCCCTCAAACATACTTAGCCTAATCTTGGGACTTCATGCCTTAGTTAGCGGTCCCCAACAAAAATGTATCCCCTCGACAAATACAAATACACATATAACAGGAAAGAAAGGTACTCGTAAAGGAGAGATATCACCTGGATTGGCCACAAGAAGCTTCCATCGCAGAAAAGGCTCCTCCAGGCTCCATCAACATTCCACGAATCACGAACCCTGTCCAGTACAACACTTAAAACAAAAACTCGATTAAACGCACCCGCACTAGATAGGAGAAATGGCCCGCTTGGCCTAATGAAATGAAACACTTCACTACAAAACTGAATCGGCCCTCTTGGCCTAATGAAATCAAACAATACTACGCATAACATCCTCCTGGAAACAACTATGATAGACATCAAAGCATACCATTCCCAGGGGAACAGGGCTCGTAGCCCTAAACTAGGTGCAGTAAATTATGACCCATCCCTCCTGCGTATATTGCAAGAGGTGTTTGCATCACATGTCGTCTAATCAGTTTGTGGGTCCAAGATAATAAAGGCAGACAAGTCTCGCTTGCCCTTTGCATCACCCAGATCAACCATCGTCTGCCAAAGAGGGCATGTTCAGAAAGCATACCCCACAAACGACCAGGTTCTGTCTCACCATCAATAGATATATCGGGACAAGGGCCACAATTAAAGAAGAGGTCTTCTTCATACGCAAAATTACCCAATGAATCGGCAAAATGATTCCAATTCCGTGGAATCAGCTAAAAAGACACTCTATCAAATTCGTCTAGCAGGGCTATGGCAGTATGATGGTACATGCAAAGGATGGGGTTTCGCACCATGTACGTTCCATTGAGTTGATTTAAAACCAACTGAGAGTCCCCTTTCACCAATAACTGGCGGATACCACCCTTCTTTGCAATATTCAAACCCATAATCAGGGCTTTGTATTCTGCTATATTATTGGTAAAATTCACCCCGAGATAAGCGGCTAACTTCATGACAATGCGTCGTCGGGGGTCTCGGATGACAACTCCTACACTTCCTTTTTTGCATGCACCCCTGGACGCCCCATCAAAGTACAAGGTGTACGTCCATAAAGGGTTTACATATCCCGCCATCCTACACTCTACTCGTAATTATGGTAATCGAAATTCAGCATATTCAACGGGTGGACTGTAGGCTCCATCCCTCCATCATCATTAAATTCAACAGGGATGCTTGTCAAAATTTGTAGGCAGTGATGGCAGAAGACCTTGATCTCCCAAATAAATGTCCCGCCTTCTTGCTCAATCACCTTGTATCCTTTGCTCCACCAAATGAGCTTTCCCTGATGATACCTCTGTTCTAAATATGGGTGTTCTAAATAAGGGATCAGACAACCCATCAACCTCTATCACGATTTCCTTGCAGATATTTGATCAATCTCTCCTAGACCTGCAAGGCAGTCATAGTATTAGTGCAATCAGAAATAATAAGGTTTAATCTTATTAAGATTAACCTTATTTTTAAATTCTACCCCCTCAAGGTTAGCTAACAAGATTGTGGATTTATTCTTTCCTATTCTAACGATCCTATAGGGCCCGTCCCATTTGGGCTCTAGCTTGCCTGGAAATAATTCACGTCATGCGTCATAATACAGAACAAGCTGTCCTTTCTTGAAGGTGTATTTCTTAGCTTTGAGGTCGTGTAGCTGCTTCATTCGGCGCTTTGCCACTTCTTGGTGCAATAAGCTCTGCAGCTTAAGCTCATCTAAATGTGCCAGTGTCGTCAAGCGCTCAAAAAGTGCATCTTCATCACTCAAAGAATGATTGATGGCAAACCGAATAGTCGGCAGCTCAATCTCTAAAGGCAAGACACACTCCTCCACATATACTAACTTGAACGGGGTATGGCCAGTGGCTCGTTTGAAGGTCGTATTATAGGCCCATACTGCCACGTATAACTTTTTATCCCAATCCCGTTTCTTTTCCGACACAATTTTGGACAAGATGCCCACAAGCTGCTTGTTGGTGCTTTCAACTTGCCCATTGGCTTGCGGGTTATATGGGGTTGTCTTGTTATGCTTGATTTGCTACATCTCTGTCACCTTATTCAGGAAATGGGTTCCGCGGTCCGACACTAATTCTTTCGGCGGACCAAAACGGCATATTATCTGCTCTAAAAGGAAACTAGCAGTTTCTTTAGCATCATCTTTCCTTGTTGCACGTGCTTCTGACCACTTTGTGAAGTAGTCAGTTGCTACAATGATGTACCTCTTTTGCATAGTCGACGACGGAGTAATAGGACCCACAAAGTCTATTCCCCACTTCTCAAATGCAAGTATCGCCATAATAGGGGTAAGTGGTCGTTTCCTATTCTCTCGACTATCATGTCGTTGACAAATATCGCATCTCTTAACATACACAAATGCATCCTGGAAGATGGCAGGCCACCAATAACCTGCTCTTAAAGCCTTTTGTGCTGTAAGCCATCCAGCAAAATGGCCATCGCAAGCAGAATCATGGCACTCTTCCAAAATGAATGGCACCTCGTCAGGCATCACACATCAGCGATAGATGTCATCAACCCCTTGCCGATATAATGTACCTGCGATCAAGGCAAACTTTAACGCTTGCTGCTTAATTTTCTGTTTCTCAGCTTTAGATAATTCGGATCCCGCCTCTCCCATCGATAAATAATGCATTATTGCAGCATACCAGGAGGGAATAGATGCCGTATCTATTTTAAATAACAACTCCATGTCACTACCTTTAGCCACAGATTCTTTCGGCTTCCCAAAGTCCACAAGACATTCCACGATGCCTTGCAACCTTGGTGGCTTACTACGGATTTCATAATCAAATTCCTGCAAAGTGATCAACCACTTTGCTAGACGATCAGGCAGCTGCAACTTATTCATCAATAATCGAAGCCCCTCCGCCTTCGTATAAAGCACGACTTTCTCATAGAGAATATAATGCCTGAATTTCTTGGTCCCAAAGACCATCGCTAGACACAACTTCTCCATGTAAGTATAATTGATTTCGGATACCCCCAGCTTTCGGCTAGCAAAAGCAATCGGGTGGTACCACTTCTCTTCCCAAATTTGGGCTAAACAGCAGCTGATACTATACATGGTGGCTGCTGAGAATATATAGAACACCTCACCTCTTTTAGGTGCTTTTAAAACGGGAGCTCTTGCTAGCTCTTGTTTCACATCCTCGAATGCTACCTTACAAGGGTCACCCCATTCAAACAAACAGCTAAAGGACAATAAATTTGTAAGCGGCAACGTTCTTTCTGCCAGGGCGTTTATGAATCTACGGTAATAACCAACCGAAGACAGAAAGCTATGAACTTCTTTCGGAGTGCGTGGTGGACCCATGGCAACTATAACTTTGACCTTCTCGGGGTCTGTCGCAATTCCAACCGAACTGACCACATGACCCAGCAATAGCCCATAAGGTACTCCAAAAACACACTTTCGTGGGTTTAGGGCGATGTAGAATTGTCTACAGCGCTCAAAGCATTTTCTTAAAATGATCAACTGCCTTCCTCTCACGGTGGCGGCCCCTAAGTCATCAATAAACACCTTCAACTGTTCAGGGGATATGTCACCGAATGTCTTATCTGTTGTTCGTTGCCACAAACCAGGCGCATTGCATAAACCAAAGGCCATCACATGGTACGCAAAAGTACCAAATACAGTAATAAAAGTTGTTTTCAACTTGTCCTCTTCTGCAATTGCCATCTGGTTATATCCTGCAAAGCAATCCATAAACGAATATATTTCCCTACCCGCTAATTGATCCAAAATCTGGTCAATAAATGGCAACGGGTAGTAGTCCTTGACTGTCTGCTTATTCAGCTCCCTAAAGTCTACACATAATTGAATTTGATTATTTTTCTTTTTTCTGATCACCACTGGCGAACACCATTCTGTGTGTTGCACAGGAAAAATCAAACCCGCTTTTCGAAGCTTCTGTAACTCTTCAAACAGCCCGTCCCTTAGTTCGAAAGGCATACGCCTTACTTTTTGCCGTACAGGACGACTGCCCTCTTTCAACGGAATTGTATGAACAGCAAGACTAGGAGGAATGCCTCTCAGCTCATCATAACTCCAGGCAAAGATATCACGGAATTCCTGAATCAAGGCCACATAGTCCTCCCTTTCTGCTGTGCTGAGCATAGAACCTAATTTGATTAGCCACGAATCATCAGGCGTACCAAGGTCTAGCTCGATAACATCTGCATCTCTTATACGATCTTGACCTTCTATCGGCTCGTTCAAAGTGATCTGATAGATGTCTTCCGTGGTGGATCCCTCTTTGGACTCATCACTCGATGATGTCTCACTGGCAGATAAATCTTCTAATGTCTCCAATTCTGTAGAAGATAGAGGAGCTCTCTCACTCTGCGGGGACTCAGGATAAGCATCAACCACCACACGCTGGGCACCTCTATCGAATATTAGTCGACCGACGGGTATATCTACTTGGCAGTCTGCTTGGAAGATCCAAGGTCGTCCGAGTAATACTTGGTAACTTGGCCGGCCTGCAAAACGAATCACTCTAAAGTCCAACAGGCATTCTACATTTACAACAGTGACATGGAACTTAGTAATGCAGCCTTCTGGCTGTCTCAAACTATCATCTGCCATTCTGAGAATTGTGGAGGTATCTTTCCGGATCGCAAGACCCAACCTTTCCATCAGTTCAGAACTCATAATGTTAACAGATGATCCTGGGTCGACAATGGCATAATCTACTAATATCCCATCGACATAGGCTGCAACCCTTGGGCAATGCTTCTCAGCATGCTCGAACCAATCATCACCAACTCGCGCAATACCCAAAGGTTCAACGATGTACCCGGTATGGAGGATCTTTCTAAATTCCTTGCGTACTCCTGGGGAAAGCTTAATAAGCTGTAAGAGATTCACATCCGGCTTGACTTCGCAAAGAGAGCTCGCCAAATTGAATTCATGATAGTTTGATAGAGCTCGCTTTTCACGCCAAACCAACCGCTCTTTAGGTCGCTGAACCAGCTTTATTGCTTCTTTTTTAACTTTCACCTTCTTCTTTGGTGGTTCCTTATCGGCTTTACTTTCTACGGGCTTCAAAGGTCCCCCTTCCATGGTAGGATCCAAAACTTGCGTTCCTTTGTCGCCTTGTTTAGGATTTCCGTCGACAGGCTTATCCTTGTCGGCTTCTCTACCCTTTTGACCTCTTGTAAGAACAGCACACAGATTAGAGGTTTCAGCATCATTAACGCATACAGCCTCAATCAAACTAACCCCACTACCACTAGGTAGCTCCTCCACTGTAGTCTTTGGTCGTTGAAGTATTTGTTTAGGCCCATCTTCTCGCTGGGAATCATTTCCTTGGGCACGATGATTAACAGCCCTGGCCTGCCGACTACCACGCTGGAGGGAACTGATCTTACTCCAGTAAGTAGCTGCTAAATGGCCGGATTTTCCACAAATGTCGCACTTAACATTTGGGCAATTTCTTGGATAGTGTTGCCCACCACACTATTTGCAACTAAACCTCGAAGGTGCACCCTCCTCTGGGTATCTACTTCCTATCAAATTTTGTTGTTTTTTAAGGAAGTTGACATCAACGGCTATTTGTCGATACTGCTCCGTAATCATGTCGGTATAATGCTTCATCATGTCCTTAACCTCGCCAAGAACATTGGAAGCACTCGACTCATAGCCTTGGTCATTACCATGTCGTTCCATCGGCCTAACAATTCGATTAGGCACTGCTTGTTGAGCCACAGGCATGGTGTTAGAATTGACCGCCTGGCCTCCACCATTTGGAGCCATTTGATTGCCCGTAGGCATCGACATGCTAGGGGGAGCTGGTAATAAAGGGACATTCTGCATCATGTTCCCTCTCCCATTAGGGTTAGCCATTGCTATCCCTTGGCCACTACTGCCATTGGCCATTGCCATATTGTTTCCCAATACTAAACCCATATTCGAATTGCCTCGAGAAGCATAGGCTGCTTGTAGTCGGGATTCCACCTCTTGTGCTCGTGTAATGGCAGTATCTATATCCCCCAAGGGGACACTACTCAACTGCAATTGGATATTAAAGTCCAAACCATGTAGGAAATATTGCAATTGGGCAGCTGCGGGGATAGGAATAGAGGTGTCCAACTTACGGAAAACCTCTTTTATTTTCTTCGCATAAGCACGAATATCCTCGTGTGGTTCTTGGCGGGTCACGTTGAGTACACGCAACCAATATTGCCCACCCCTTTCAGGGGCAAACTCCCTTCGAAAAGCTCCATAAAATGAATCAATATTCAATATGGTTCCGGCTTCTAAACCATGATACCATATAGCAGCTCTTCCTTTGAGAGTCATATTGAAGAACATCATTAAATGTCCTTCTTCTTGAATGTGACAGTTAAACATTAGCTTTTGAAACTCCCTAATGTGGAGTTCCGCATCTTTCTCAACTAGCCCATTAAAAATGGATAGCGGGTAACCTAGAGCAGGCAAATTCGTCGTTCCTGCTGGAATTGCAATAGGCTGCGCCATGACGAGGATTGGATTTGCACTAGGAATAGGGGACGATGGGGTTACACCTTCCGTACTTGATGTAGACTGGCTTATGGCAGAAAGGGGAGCACTAGAGCTTCCACCTTTTCCTAACTTACTGCTTGTGGTACTAAGACCACTAGATCCACTCCCTCGTAAGGGTTTAGCACCGCTACGCTTAGGAGAATATCTCCTAAAAATTTCAACACGTCGCCTAGCTCTTTCGTCTCTTTCTTGCTTTTGGATTTCTGCTAGATGATGCTTATTGATAAATAACGGATCAATCTTAGTATCCTTTGGCATAAACTGCTAGTTGGTCCCTAAACAACCAGGATTCGAGGACCGCCACTTTTAAGCGGCTCCCGGCAGACGCATCACTGATGGAACCTAGAACGGGCCGGCACTGGCTCATGCACTAGCCGGACCTCTATCTCACGCGCTCAACAACCCCACGGCCTCGCGGCCAGGAGCGTTGATGACACATACATTGCCTTCCTAGACATCTTGTGTTTGTATTACGTCGTTTGTAGTCCACTCTTCTCTCACCCACTACTCCTCAAAGGGAGTCCCTTACACATTACCTAATGGCACGAAGCACAGACATAGGGGGTTCCTCCTACGGCTGAATGCCATCAATCCTCTGTGACTCTTCTACACCTTGGGGATTGGCCCCTCGATGCGTCGCTCAACATATAAACATTTCGCACAAAATCCACTCAAGGTACCATTTAATTGTATATAGGAATGTACCATTGACCTTAGTTCTCTTTTCCCTAGACCCCACAACTAGCCTATGGCTTAGGATGTCCTGTCTCTCACTCAACGTGGGTCAAGGTCCCAATGAAAGCAATTGCTGTGCATCCAGGATTTCTGATACCTTTAAATATTTCCATGATTTGTGCATATTGTGGATGCCAAGTGCTCAAATAATTATAAAATCAATATTTTGCACATGTGGAAAACACCCTTTCAATGATTTTCAACTACCGTTCTTATGCGGCGTTGCACGAACCTAGCACTAAGGAAACCCTCGTGCTACTAGGCTCTTATTTTATAATTATTCACCAACCTATATGGCATGCAAACAAAAACAACAATCTTTTCATCATCTTACTTCACATTTAGACACATTCTAACCACTCTACCCTCCCATCGATCAAATGTTGCATTGTTGTATAGATTTATAAGGCATTTTGGCATCATTTTATGTGTAAAACGCGGGAAAAACACACTAGAACAAGAATGTGGGGTTGAACTGAGGC
Source organism: Lygodium microphyllum (assembly GCF_053477565.2). Taxonomy (NCBI): domain Eukaryota; kingdom Viridiplantae; phylum Streptophyta; class Polypodiopsida; order Schizaeales; family Lygodiaceae; genus Lygodium; species Lygodium microphyllum. The sequence continues at coordinate 96,693,864 of NC_141145.1, read as the reverse complement.
AAATCCTCATGCTTCAGTTTCCACAAACATTCACGGACATTGTTCTTAATTTTCATTAATTTTCCGCATCCAAAATGCATTTTTCCTCTAATTTTTAGTGGTTTTTTTCTATTTTCCTTGTATTTTTCCTTATTTTCTGCATTATTTTATTACTGAAAATTCAAAATAGGTTATGGGCTGTGGCCCTTAGTTCCTTCTTGTAGCAAAATTGAAAATTTAGTTGGTGTTCCTATTCATTTTTCCATTTTTATGCCCAAAAACATCATTTTCCCTTGATTTTCCATATTTTACGTGTTTTAGTGTATTATTTTGAGCCACAAGATGCATATTTTTCTGATTTTCTGATTATGAACAACAAGTACTCATGGAAAACAACAACATAAACAATTTTTAGCCCACATGAACAACATTTCATCAATCAAAAGCCATGAAATCTCAAATTTCCTTTGAAAAAATTGAATTACCGCTTATTTGCGTGTTTCGGGTTTCATGTCCATGGCTGCAAATCTAAAAATCAGCAGCACTTCATGCCCAGCATGATCACAAATCACCATTTCCAGCCCGGGAAGCAATCCGATCCATGTCGGACAAGCCTCCATCATTCTTTCTTCTTCCTTCTTCTTCCCACATGAATTCCCCCTTAGAAGAGAGAGAGGGAGGAGAGAGAAAGACTAGATCTGGTTCTCTTCATTCAGTCCACCATTCTACGGGCGAAGGGCGGCGATAAGATCGGCCAAGAAGGAGAAGATCAGCCCCAATGTCTGTTCCATGGGGTACTCACAGCCCACAATCATGATGAGAGAGGAGAGAGAGCGAAAAAAATGCGCCATTTCTTGATCACGCCATGTCTTCCTTCTCTCTCCACGTTTTTTAATCAAGAGGTGCATAAAATTTTGGGTGGGAGGGTCCAAACTCAAAAGGCATGCTCAAATTTGGCCTCCCAAGTGTCCACCTTTTCATATCTTGACCATTTTGTGGCCATTTCCCCGTCCGGACTCCGAATTGAGCTTTGAAAAATCATGGGCATCCGGCTTGGCATCCCGCATTGGCCAGTAACTCTTGCCAACCCGCACGACTGTCTGAAAAATTATGAAAAATCAACAAGTGTCTCTCGGGCACCTTTAAAACACTTTGACGCTTAAAATCGTCCTAGATCGAGCTGCCGCCTTTGACATTGAATATTTTTCCCTTGATATTCATAATTTTTAGCTATTTTTAAGCACTTTCTGTCACCTAAATTCCGCTGTCATTAAGCAAGAGTTGAATACTTTGAAGAAATTAAAAATATCTATCAATGAGTATGTTTTGAAAGTGAGGATCATTACGAATTCTTTGGGAGTGATTGATGCGATGGCTGATGATCATGATTTCGTATCATCTACTTTGAGTGGTCTTAATAATGAAAAGACTTGGAAATCTTTTGTTACTTCTATGTATATACAGAAGCCATTTGTAGATTTTGATGAGTTGGTCTCTCTCATGATCAATGAAGAGATTAATATGCAAGATGAATCGTCTGAAAGAAGTGATGAATATGTCTAAGCATTTTACTCAAGTTCAAGAAGAGAACATGGTAGATCCTCTTTAGGAGGCCACGGTATGGAACATATTGGTGATAACCAACATCATAGGTTAAATCTGGAGTTTGATAAAATATAGGTTTCAGGAGAATGTGAAAACTTTAGAGGCAAGTGAAGCTTGAGAGGAAGAGGTGGATAACATAATAGATATTTTGGTAATTTTTATATTTTTTGTCATTATTGTGGCAAAACAAGTCATATTGCATTCTATTATTGTTTTGCTAAGAAGGATGACATCTAGAGTGGTAAATTGCACAGCAAGAAGACTATGTATCATCTTCACGATAAGATGAAGACAAAAATGAGCATCTGTTTGTTATGCATCATATGATGAATGTTGTTATAGAAAAGAGGACACATGATGATGTAGGATATGTTGATTCATGTGTATCTAATATATGACTAGCCATACTAAATGGTTTTGAGAGATGCAGGATTTAAAAAATCCATGTTATGTACAAATGGGTGATGATTCATGCCACACAATTTGACAAATTAGAAAATTTTTCTTGTTCTTGCATGATGGTCAGACAAAGAGTCTGTCGAGATATTACATGTGCTATATCCATCACAAAGAATCTAGTGTCTATTGGTCAAATGGTAGAGCAAGGACTGCAAGTTTGTCAATTTAATGCAAAAGGTTATTTTGTGAAAGACTTTAACTATAAATGTAGGTGGATTGCAAAAGGAAGTAGAGTTAGCCGCATGTTCACATTAGATACTAGAATTCTTGCTATGAATGTTACTATGTATGGTAAAGACAAAGGAGTGGTTGTAGACATTAAAATATGGCACAAATGTATTGGACATGCAAATGTGCAAAGGCTAAAATTAATGTAGTCCAAAGGATTGGTTACAAGGTTGTTTGCTTTTAGATTTTACAGAATTTTATAAAGTGTGTGAAGCATGTTAATTTGGTAAGTAGGTGAGACAATATTTTTTGTATGATAGAGATCTGAGCAGAAATATACTTGATGTTGTGCATACAAATGCTAGAGGGCCTACATAAAACATATCTCTTGCTAGTAGCAAATATTTTGTCACATTTATTGATGATTATTCAAGAAAGTTGTGGGTATATTTCATGAAGGATTAAAATGATGTATTTGAGTACTTCAAAGCTTTCAAGGCTGTTGTTGAAACATAAACATGCTTGAAAGTCTACCTGAGGTGAAATTGAGGGGGGAGAGTATGTCTCTAATGAGTTCAATGACTTCTTTAGGTCTCATGGAATAAAGATACAATTTACTTGCAAGTATATCCCATAGCAAAATTCAGGTTATAGAAAGGAAAAATAGACATATCGCAGAAGTTGCATGAGCATTGATGGTTAAAAAGAATATGCCAAAATATTTTTGGTCTGAAGGTATTTGTACTACTATCTATATTATGAATAGAATTCCCACAGCTACAGTTCATGGGATAACCCTCGAAGTATGCTTTATAGGCAAGAAGCCCAATGTGTCATACTTGAAAGTGTTTGGTTGTATTGCATTTTAATTTACACAAGGATGCTAAACCTATTGTGTAGTGTTAATACAGTATGAATCCTAATTATGCTAAGAAGGCAAAGAAGGAGTAGAAAAAATCTTATGAGTTGGATTCATTAAGCCACTTAATCAAGTCACTTGGTTGTCCCCTATTGTGATAATGCTAAAGAAGAATGGGAAGATCTAGGTATGTGTAGATTGGAGGAAGTTGAATGCAATTACCATATTTTTTTTCTACTTTCTTTTACAGATTCGTTGTTTGATGATGCGGCAGGTCGTTAAATGTATAGCTTTATTGATGATTTTCTAGGTTATAATAAAATATGTATGTGTTCTAATGATATGGATAAAATATAAACTATAATGAAGTGGGGTGCTTTTGTTAGCATGATTATAAATTGCAGCTTGAAGAATGGTCTTATAGAGTTTCAAAGAGCCACATAGTGGACTTTTAACCCTTATTTGACTTCTTTTATGCGAGTCTTCTTAGATGATTTCTATTTTGAAAGTAAAGAATATCACTTACATCTTTTTATGTTTTTTTGAAAGGTGTCACTTATTTGGGATGTCTTTAAATCCTTTCAAATTAGTTATGGTAGCAAAGTGTAAAATATTGCTTGGTCATATAATCTCTAACAAGGAAATGCCAATTGATCTGAGGAAGATTGAAGTGATAAGCAAAGTTCAGCCTTTATAGTCAATTGCCAAAGTAGTGTAATTTGTTGGCTAGATAAAATGGCATAGTAGGTATTTTTGTAATTTGGCTCATATTTGTATTTCTCTTATCATATTGACGAAGAAGTAGATGCACTTTGTCATATGGAGAATTGGTAGCAGAAATCTTTCAAATCCTTGAAGAAAATCATTGTAACGCCTATTCTGCAACCCCTCGATGAAATATCATGTTTCGTGCTTTTGCAGATGAATTTGATATTGTTATTAGTGCACTAGTGTAGGGTGAAAGCATAACAAGGTGGTACCAAAATAGGTTATCCAAGACATGACTAGAAAAAGGTAATACTAGTTGTAGATAGGTTCATGGACCTTTGGAAATTTTAATGATTTTTCTAAATAAGCATGCATGAGTCCACTTATTTGTGATTATTTTTGTAACCATTTAATAGTAGCCTAGTAATGGCTTCCTCTGTATGTGTGTGTGTGTGTGACCTACAGTTCCTCTCTCTCTTTTGCATGTTTTCTTGGAAAGTCAACCAAAATGGTCATTCTCCCTCTATGATTACTGATGCCTAGTAATCAATAAAAAGAGAGAGTTCATCTTTGTCATGAATCATGTGGTGGGAGACTTCCTTGAGCTATTATGCCAAATATACATAATACACACAGGAAGAAGCTCACTCTAGAACAAAGAAAAGAGATAGAGGCCAAAATGTTTTCTTATTGGTTTTTATTCCTTCTTCCTTATACAATGCAATGTACACAAAGTATAGATAAGATAAAGTATATAGGAAAGTAACCTATTAAGTCAAACAATGTATAACTAACTATACTACTTGACTAGTGCTATAACTATGCTAGTCTTAGGTAGATCTAACTAACCAAAATATAATAAGTCATAAGTCAATATCCATGTGAGAATTATAAGACCATTGACATGATAAGTTTAAACATGCGAGTCCATCTAACCAGACAATCCATCACCAAAGTTAGCACATGTTGAGCTTGCTATCTCAATACTCCCCCTCAAGCTTAGCTACATCTCTACAACTCTAAGTAAGCTTCAAAATCTTTGAAGCTTATTTGCACCCAATGCCTTTGTGAAAATGTCAAATATCTAATCATGTGTGCTAACATATACTAAGTTGATCTCCCCTATAAGCACCTTCAAGGTACATTCTCTCTTACAAAATGATTGTTAAGAATCATGTGGTGGGGGGACTTCTTGAGTTGTTGCACCAAACACACATCATACATACGAGAGAAAGTTCACTCAAGAACATAAGAAGAGAGATGGAGGCTTAAGTATTTTCTTACTAGTTTCTTCTTATTATTTCATACACAATATAATGTACACAAAGTATGGATAAGATAAAACATAAAGGAAAGTGGTCTACTAAGTCAAATAGTGCATAACTAATTATACTAATTGACTATCGCTATAATTATGCCATTTGTAGATAGATGTAATAACCAAATATAATAAGTGATAGGTTTTTGGACATGTGAGGATCGTAATGATCATTGACATGCTAAGTATAGAGGTGTGAATCCATTTAAACAAGTGGTTCGTCATCAATATCCACATGTGTTGAGCTTGCCATCTCAACACTCCCCCTCAAGCTTAATTGAATATATATAACTTCAAGTAAGCTTTGAAATTTTGGAAGCTTCTTTGCACCCAATGCCTTTGTGAAAATGTCATCCATCCAATCTTCTGTGGTCTAAAGTCAATCTCTCCTGCATGTAATTTCTATCTCACAAAGTGTTAATGCACCTCAATATGTTTTGTCCTAGCATGGAACACTAAGTTCTTAACTAATTGTATACTACTCATGTTGTCATAGTGAATGACAAATGGGCCATCTTCTTGCAAATCCAAATCACCCAACAACTTTTGCAGCCATACCATCTCACATGCTGCCGTAGCAACACCTCTATACTCAGCCTTTGTACTTGATAAAGCAAATATAGGTTGCTTTTTGTTGCTCCATGTAACTACTGCACTACCAAGGGAAAACATGAATTCGCTAGTAGATCTTTTGTTGAGAACATGCTACTAGCCCAATCTACATTTGTGTATCCAAACACCTGTATATCCTTACCTGCCTCATAACAAAGTCTATAATGCAAAGTGAACTTCACATACCTCAATATGCATCTAACTACATCCAAATGAGGCTTTCTAGGGATTTTCATAAACTAACTAACAAGGCCAATAGCATAACTCAAGTCTGATCTTGTGATAGTCATGTAAATCACACTATCTATTATCATCATCATGAACATAGTAGAGTCTTCTATCTCATCCCCAAAATTAGCAATTAACTTCACATTTTTCTCCAATGGCACTAAGAGAGGTTTACATGCTATCATAATATACTTGGATAACATATCCAAGCCATACTATCTTTGGCACAACCATATGCCATCATCACATCTGATCACCTCAATGGCAAGAAAGTACCTTACCTCACCAAAATCCTTCATCTCAAACTTCTTCTTCCAAAAGTCCTTAACTTTAGCAATTCCACTATCACTTTCACCTATAATAATCAAGTCATCACATAGATAACTATGATGACCAAAACCTACATTTCCCTTTCTCACATAAAGTGAGTGATAAACATCAAAAACATAAAAGCCAATGTTGACAAGATACTCTTTGATCTTGTTAGACCATGCTCTAAGTGCTTGCTTTAGCCCATAGAGCACCTTTTCTAACTTGCACACATATGTGGGATGCTCTAAATCCTCATAACTTGCTAGCTACTCCATATTTACATCTATTTTTCACAAACACTAACTTTTGGCTACTGCCAAAGTAATCACACATCTAACAATTGCCATCCTAGCAATTGGATTGAATGTCTCTTCATAATCTATGCCATATGTTTGGGCATAGCCTTTTGCAACAACCAACCTAGCCTGATACCTGCTAATAGAAACATCTGCATTTTGCTTAATTTTGTAGATCCACTTATAGGCAATAGCTTTCTTTCCCTTAGGCAAAGGGACTAGATTCTAAGTCTTATTAGCTTCTAATATAACCATCTCTTCATCCATTGTTGCATCCCAATGAGCATGCACAATAGTATCCTAAAAAAAAGTGGGCTCAACATCCTCAACCACCTTTACCATATAAGCATAATGGTGAGATGTATAATCTTCAAAATCAAATCTTTTAAAAGGGTATTAGACCTAGTTAGACTTGTATACCACTGGATCACTTAGTGGAGCCTTTACGTTACCATGTACTCTCTATACATCTAGTTTCTTGATGGAAGGAATACCAAGCTCATCATCCAAACTATCTAAACCACTGGAATCTCCATCAAACTGCAAATGACTTTCAGATGCATCATTACCATCTAGCACTTTCTTCATTCCTTTGTCTTTACTTATAACACTAGTAGATGCACGTGAAGATGTGGAACTACTGCTTAGTCTTCAAGAACAAGGGCTAATTATAGATGTAGTACTAGATGATGTCTCTAGTCCACTAAGGAGTCGTGATTCTTATTTTTCTTTTTTCATATAACTATCATGATCATGATCATAATCCAATGCATCACCAGTAGATGCATACTAATTGCTAGTCTAATAAAAAATGACATCCCTTCTCACTCTAAAATCACCTATGAGAGGGTTATGACAATAATACCCTTTTTTCTTTAAAGAATATCCGGTAAAAATACATTTTTTAGCCTTTGAATCAAGTTTCTTTCATAGCTCATCTGACACATGATTGGGACAAGCCTTGCATAGCCTCCTTGACATAGTTGGCCATCCCCATTCTATAGCAACACTTGACACTATTCAATATAGTGAGGAGAAAATTCAATATTTAGTTATGGAGTAATAGGGTAAATGGCCAATTAGAGAACAACCACCAATAATTGTACACTTCTTTGGTACTAGTGGAAGGGCCAAAGAAAAAACATTTTATGGCACTCCCTCACACTCTCACACTCCCTCTCTCAAGCACACACAAGCAAGTAAGAAGAGAATAAGGGAAGAAGAAGAGACCACCTTAGCCACATATCAAGAATGAGCCTTTCATTCACTTTTTGAGTTTATATACAAAATCCTAAATCCCTTGGGCACGACTCCCTTTTTTGCATGACCGAGCATCTTGCCAAGGTCCTCTTTCTCTCTTCTCTTCTAGCTGCATAAGCCCTTTATCTATGCCCATTTGGACTTTACAACTTGCACAAGAGGGATCTTGGCGCTCTTTTACAAAAGTTTTATGGGCGCCTTGCATTTAAAAATGTGCACTTGCCTTTGATGTAGCTTTTGAAGATATCCTTGCACTTTTGGCCATTTCCCTTCTTGCTTCTTCCTTTGTGTTTGTATTTGGAGTTTTATTGGACTTATTTTTCTCCATTTGGAATTGGGGTTAACATTACCCCCTCCTTGCTAGGTACCAATCCCATGGCACTGATGTGGGTACTAGCTAGAAGATGGGGTGTGGTAGCCAAATGGCTTTTTGAGTTTGTATACAAGCCCTTGTTGAGGATGGCATTGGATGGATCTACCCTTGAAATTGAAGATGGTATTGGGGAAAGTCCCTCCTTGGTAGTGATAATAAGTGGATCTGTCCTTTGAAATTGAAGATGGTGTTGGACAGCTCCCCTCTCATGCCTTGCAAGGTTGATACAATGCGATCTTAACTTGCAAGACAAAGTTGTGCACTTCCTAAGGGGTGTATCTACCTCTCCAAGTAGTGCATGGTGGAGGTGCCAGTGGAAGTGGGAATTGGGTTGAACCTCAGGCAATGAACCTCAAGCAAGCCTGTGGTGTTGCCCCACACTTGAGGACCCAATCAATGCACATCGTTTTACATATAGTGCATGGCTTAGGGAGATAGATCTAACAGTAGGCAAGGGTGACCTCCCTAGGTATGCCATGCCCTTGATGTGCCCTAAGTGTGATGTGGAAAATCAAAATGGGCTAGGGAGTTACGGACAGAATCGATCGACTAAAGCCACTAGACATACCTAGCTTGAGAACCCCTAGTTGTAGTGGATGTGGCCTATGTTGTAACGTGTCCACTTGTATCTTCAGGACACATCTTAGTAGTCCATCAGAAAGGGTGTCTAGAAAGCTCCGCTCGGCACTCCCATGGAATGTTACGGGGTTTGCGATCTAGGGCTTTCTGCGTCTGCCATGTAGCGGAAGTATTCTGGCTGTTCCCACTTAGGATCGACCTGAATTAGGGTTTTCCAGATTGGTCATTTCCTAACAACAACTAGCGTCAGACCCAAGCGAACTACTTTACGCAGAAATACCGAGTTCGAGGATTCACGCTACACTTGGTTCAAGGAGAATGGGAAACGAGAGGGAGGCAAAGCTCAACCTCTCTACCATAAGGCATAGTTCCATTCCGTTCCCCTAAAACAACGTAAATCAAATTTAATCATAACTCTAGGTCAACGCTTTTGTTGTTCGTGTTCTTTGACGATCTTCTCGCTGTCCATCGTGATTTGAGAAAAGTTACTGGCCAACCGGGACCACCCATCCGTAGGACGGACCTATGGCCCGTCCTCCGCACTTTCCTCGGGTGGTTTTAGTTATTTAATTAACAAACAAATTAGTTGGACATGTAACAACCAACTTCTTTAATTAACCCGTTAGGCACTGGTTCCTTCACGTAATTTCATCACTTGACATAGAAAAATAATATCAAACAAGTTCCTTAATACAAAGAGTCCAGCCCGTAGGCTTATCCATAATCCGCCCGACGGCTATCCAGCAATCCTCAGGGATCACTAATCCAAGTTTCCACCCGTAGACTAGTATGCGGGCCTCGAGATCCAATCCCGAGTCACGTTAGCCTCTTGTACAGGGCCTGGAAGGTGAGGGATTTACGGCCAGAGCCCCCCTAGCACCCAAGCATCCTCCTGCTCCAAGTAGCACTCAACGGAGAGACCGGGGCGGGTTCGGTCCACTTTTCCGGTGCAGTCAACAACCCCCTTGGTTAGGGTTAGGTAGGCAGTCAGGGGTAGTTGAAGCTGCCTCTCCCTTCAGGCCTTCAACATGAAGTATTAATATCCATTTATCTTTTAATTCATTGATCAAACAAAGCCAAACAGTGCTCTAAAATCTGTAGCAAGCACAAACATTTCCATTGATCGTTTTTGTTGTTGGAAAACTGCTAAGGAATGAATCCTTCCTTTCGAATGCATCCAACACTCGATCCGGGATGACTTGCAACTTGGCAACATCCCCTATATCCTGGGTTAGGGCGTACACTATTAACCCAACTTGGTCAAACCTTAAGTTCATTGGTTACTTTAGTTTTATCGGCTGGTCTTTAGTTTCCAATCAATCTTCTTTACTCAAGAAAGACCACTAAATTAGGATGATTATTCATCCTCTTGCAAGATAACTTGCGTAAGGACATGCCAACTTCATTGCAAGAACTTGGCCATTCCCTTGTGATCCAATCACAAGATCATATGAGCCTACACTTGCTGCGCGAGTGTCGCATCGAACTATGAGACAATGGAGTCGTGAAACAATCTGTTTCAGGTTACTAGGATGACATCCTTAGACCTAGGTTTTCCAAGTTTCATATTGTAAGATTCTTAGGGACAAACCCTAGCTCACTTTACGATTACCTTTCACTATCTCTACATTCAGTGAATGTGGACAAGTATTTAAGGTATAGGCGTTTCTTGGAATTTAACTTATTCCGAACGAGTACTCCGTGGTTTAGGTGTTTTAGGTTTATGCCAATTTGGTTAACTCTAGAAGATAATTTCAAGATTACTTCCACATGATTCGTTGTCTATACGTAATCTTAACTTATCGATTTGAGGTCAGGCGCATCGGTTAGGTCAATTTCAACTAATCTTCCCTTTCCTTTGCGAACAAAATTCATGCTAAATAAGCAACCTTTTTCTTGCTAATTTATGCAGTTAACAACGATAATTTCATAGAGTTTATGCATCGTAAGAATCGTTTCATGCTTTGCACTTTCCATGATGATTCATTGCGATATGGGATAATAGTGCAAGATGCAATTTATACTTCTAGGCTTAACCGAAGTATTTAATGGATAATACTCTTGTCTTATAATTCATTTCAATGCATAAGCTATTTGCTAGAAATGTGTTTATACTTTCTTAATTTTCATGTTTCATTTAAAAGTATTGACGACTAAGTTCCTTCGTCGTGAGCATCTAGGACAAAAATATATCCTATTCCTAACAATTAACCTTCCATGATTGAATTACAACAATATCAAATAAAAATTAGGAAGGAAAACCTGGGTTTGGGGTGAGATATCCACATGGATGCTGGGAGACAACCCTCCCACGGCTGCGCCTTGGACTTTCTTAGAAGGCATCGCAATTGTGATTTTTCGGACGTGGAAGCAGCTTTACAACTCTTCTTTGGAATTCCACCATCGCTCCCTTGCACCGTCCGTCGAAAGTGTTTTTGTAAGGCTCCCTCCTAGAAGTAGGGATTTCGGAAGGGGGTGCTTCAAAAATTCTCACGACTAAGACCCATTGAAGCCATGGGAAAGGATTAATTGCCTTTGTAAACTCGCATGAACAAGAATAGGAAGGTGTGGAAAAGACACAAGGTGCGGGAGAGCTCCAAGGGAAAATAATAACAGTAAAGGTTATAAGTAAGGATCTAAGGACCCTTAGGTAGATTAGGAGAAAAGGGGCTTATGAGGGTTTACACACGGAGAGGGGAAATGATTTCAAGGCAAATGAGGAAGGGGCTAAAGGAAAATTAAAAACACGGGGGTTCCAACTATGGGAAGGGGCATATAATGCTTTAAACACGGGGGGGTGGGGGGGGGGGGATGATAAGACCTTTAAAGCTTAAAGGCTTAAGGGATAAGGGGGGGTGATAGGACCTTTAAAGCCTAAAGGCTTAAGGGATAAATAGAGGGGTGTTTAGGCTTAAGGGATAAGAGGGGTGATAAGGTTTTTGAAGCCCATAAGAAAGGGCTTAAAGGTTAAATCACGGGGGGGAGGGGGGGTGTGAAAGGGTTTTGGAAAGGCACAAGAAGGGGGGATGAAAGCGGCTTAAGAGACCCCCCCCCTTGGAAGCTTCTGAGCTTCCAGACTTCCACGTGGGGGGGTAATAAGGCCGTCAGTTGATGGCACAACCAGACGGCAGCGGCGGGCGCGGACTGACAGTAGGCGATGGCTTCGATGGCGTCTCCTCCTTTAGCAGCACCGTGGCATCCTCCTCTCTCCCTTCAAGCGGCACAAGCATAGCTTCTCTCTCCCATGGCGACAGCCGTCACTCCTCACGTATTCAGCCCTCCCTATGGCAGCGCCTCCTCTTGTTTAAATAGGGGAGGGGAGGGGGATCCTCCCTCTCCTTCGTGTCAACATGCATGACACTACCACCTGCGAGCTCCCACCGAGGATCTTTCGACTCCTTTCTATTCCCCTCCCCTTCCAGCACAACATTCGGCTGGGGAGGGGAATAATAAAAAAAATTTGCATTATCTTTAGGTAATTTTCAAAATTGATATATCATTATCCCCATTACCTAAAAGGGGGTTCATGTGTGAATTTAAATTTTTGATATATTACATTCTCTTCCCCTTAGAGGAATCGAGATGTCCTCTTCTCGAGATAAACTGGGGATATTGATGGTTGAGAGTGCCTTCATCTACCCAAGTGGCATCCTCTTCGGGATAATCTTTCCACTGGACGAGGCATTCTCTCAAGGTTCTGGATCTTAATTGTCTCTCCGTAACGTCTAAGATCCTATGAGCCCTTAGTTCAAGGACTCCTTGACTAGGCATTACAACTTGTTTGTCATCAAGTACATGGTTAGGATTAGGTACATATTTCTTCAATAGGTTGATATGGAATACATTGTGAACCTTTAGGTTCTTAGGGAGTTGCAATCTTTAAGCATCAGGTCCCAGGAATTTGAAGATCTTGTACGGCCCACAATACCTTGGACTTTAGCTTCTTGCAATCACCTAAGGATAGGGAACTCTTTTTAGGGAAAACGCGAATGAAGACCATGTCTCCTTCTTCGAAGATTCTAACTTGACGCTTCAAATCTGGTATGCCTTCTGTCTATCCTTGGTAGCTTGGATGTCCTGTCTTGTTGACTTTATTTGGTCAGCCATCTCTTCCAACATCTGCCTTGAAGCTTCAACCCTTAAGGTTGGATCTGAAAAGTTTAGGGGACTTCGACAGTCATGACTATACAATGCTTGGAAAGGGGTCATCTGAATGCTTTGTTGGTAAGAAGCATTGTAGGTAAATTCAACCAAAGGCAAGTATTGAATCCACCTCTTCGGCTCACAACAGCAGTATGCCCTAAGCATATCCTCGATGACCTGATTTACTCGCTCTGTTTGGCCGTCCATTTCGGGATGGTAAGCGGTGCTAAAACAGAGTTGAGTCCCAATAGCTTCAAAGATAGCTCTCCAGAAGTGTGACGTGAAGAGAGAATCATGATCACTAATGATTCTTTTGGGTAAACCATGTAGCTTGAATATCTCCTTGATAAACAATCTTGCAATGTCTGAGGCCTTATAGTTTGTATTTACTGGAATAAGGTGTGCAACCTTAGTAAGCATGTCAACCACAACCAAGATGGAGTTGTATCCTCCTTGGACTTGGGGTAAGCCTACAACAAAATCCATACTGATGAATTCCCATTTCATTTGGGGAATGTCAAGCGGTTGTAGTTTCCCTGGCATCATGACATGTTCGGCTTTGATACGTTGGCAAGACAAACACTCGGTGACATATTTGAGAACGTCACCTTTAAGCCTCTCCCAATGGTAGCTCTTCTTAACTGCATTGAGAGTCTTGGCATAGCCAGGATGTCCTACGAAAGGGGAATCATAAGCTTCCCACAATATCTTCTGCTTAAGTGATTGGCTTGCTGGTATACACAACCTTGTTCTATAGTAGACAAGCCCACTATTGATAGAAAATTCATGATACTTAGCATGCATCTTTTGATTCTGGTCCTTGATAGAGATCTCCCTTAGCATTGTTTGGTAGGCCGGATCATGGCATGCATCCTCTCTAGCTAACTCAAGTATTGGATTGTTTGGCATAGATAATTTTGTAGCTAGAAATCTAGCTGTTGATGGGTTCTGCAACATTAGAGAATTAAGGAATGCCTTGTGACTAAGTGCATCGGCAACTATATTCTCTTTTCCTAGTCGGTACTTGATTTCAAAGTCATACTCCTCCAAGACTTCAATCCATCGATGTTGCCTCATGTTGAGCTCATTTTGGGTAAAGATCCATTTGAGACTCTTATGGTCAGTTACTAGAGCAAACTTGTTACCCAACAGGTAGTGTCTCCAAAGCTTTAGAGCGTGGATGACAGCTAGCAATTCCAGATCATGCATAGCATAATTCTTTTCATGTCTCTTCAATTTCCTTGAAGAGTATGCTACTGGATGACCTTCCTGCATGAGTACACATCCCAAGGCAAGTATGCTAGCATCAGTTTTTACTACCTCAAACTCTTTATTGAGGTTTGGAAGTTTTAGAATAGGTACTAATACCAAACTTTGCTTCAATTTGTCGAATGTATTTTGTTCGGGAGTTGACCATGCAATGGAAGTTTGCTTCTTCAGTAAGTCAGTCTCAGAGGTGCTGCAATCAAAGCATAATTTTTTATGAAGACCCTATACCATCCTGTCAATCCAAGAAAGCTGCGTATTTCTTTGACAGATGTTGGTATTGGCCATTCTAGCACATCTCTGACCTTGGCTGGGTCCACCAAGATTCCTTCCGCTGATACTATGAATCCCAGGTATTTAATCTGATGCTTGAAGAATGTACATTTCTTCATCTTAGCATATAGCTTATGCGACCTCATTGTCTCAAGGACAATCCGAAGTTGGGGTTCATGATCTTTTTCCTGTTTGGAATAGACTAAAGTGTCGTCGAAGAAGTTAAGCATGAAATCATCAAGATATGGCCTAAAGATATCCAACATTAACCTGTTGAAGGTGACAGGTGCATTCGTAAGTCTGAATGACATAACTAGGAACTCAAAGTGCCCATATCTTGTATTGAAGGCTGTCTTGGGGATATCTTCTTCCTTGATCCTTATCTGATAATAACTTGACCTGAGATCAATCTTGGAGAAGATCTTTGCACCCTGAAGACGATCAAGAAGCTTATCTATTCTAGGAATAGGGTACTTATTCTTGACCCTTGCTTGATTCAATCCTCGATAATCAATACATAGTCAAAGTGTCCCATCTTTATTTTTTTGGAAGAGTATTGGAGCTCCCCACGGTGAACTACTAGGGCGGATGTAGCCCTGATCTAGTAGTTGCTTGAGTTATTCCTTCAGCTCAATTCCTTTTGGTGTGGACATTCTATAAGGTCTTTTTGCAATTGGCATAGCTCTTGGTACTAGCCTAATGTCATGATCCACTTCTCTTTGAAGCGGGAGTTCTGTCAACTCTTTAGGGAATACGTCCGCGTATTCCTTTAGCCAAGAAGGTCCTTCATTAGACTCTTGCTTCTGATCTAACTTGTTGAGTGTAATTAAGTAGTCAGGTAATCCTTTTCTGACTCCTTGTATGATTTGAGATACTTTGGCCAATTGGATTCTTGGCACTCCAGCCTCACCTTGGGTTGTGACTAATTTCCTTTCAGAGTTTCGAAAGGAAACTTGACCCTTTCCACAATGAATGTGGGCGTCCTTAGGCTTAATCCAATTCATTCGAAGTAAACACTCATGGATACCTAAATTCATGACTCTGAATTTGACCAAAGTCTTCTTTCCTCCTAGAAAGAATTCCACCTTAGCAGTTTGCCTGGTACAAATAACCTCACGACCATTTGCCAATTCTATAAGCAAGGTAGGTGCTTCTACTATGGCTATTCCTAATCTTTTTGCACAACTTGGTGAGATAAAGGAATGTGTACTGCCACAATCAATCAAGGTCTTGAAACCTTTACCTTGATAGTCCGAGGGTGTTTAAATCATCGAGAACTAGCGATTTGGCCCTCTCTTGTGTAGAGCGGCATGGACTGTTGCTCTTTCAAACTCTGCTTCCATGGTCTGATCTTCTTCTTCTTCTTCTTCTTCTTCTCACATTTGCCTATTGGCAACGAAGGCAGTTCTTCCTCTGCCTCAAGTAGCAGCTCCTTGACCATGGCCCGTTCCTTGGAAAGGTGCTTGGCGATGTCCTCCACCAAGCTTGGGACATTGCCTCTTGATATGGCCAGGCTTGTTGCAGTGGAAACAATGGAGGTTACGACCATTACTTTGAGTAGGAACAAAGTTGTTGACGTTGTTAGTCCTTGCTTTCTTTCTTTGTCCTTGATTATGACCTTGAACTCTCTTTATCTGAGGTCTGAATGCTCCTCTGTTTGGGTCACTATAAGACCAAGCTTTGTTACCCCTTGGTCTAGACTGCACTTCCTAAATTATAAGTGCCGCTCGAATGAGTGCATCCTGAAGATCTGATGGATGCATAGATTTGAGATGGGTATTTACTAGTGGATTTTAACCCTCATAAAATTTGGACACCTGCTGTGTCATGTCCATCTGCGGCGCATACATTAAAAGTGAAACGAATTTAGAGTAGTATGCGTCAAGCGTGAGCCCCAGCTCTTTTAGCTTGTAGAACTCATTCATTTTTTGCGTGCGATATGCAAGTGGCAAGTATCTTTCTTGCACGGCTTTCTTCAGCTTTTCCCAGGTAATTGATCCCTTCGCAATCCCTTAATCCCTGCACCATTGCTTCCACCAAAGCCTGGCTTCACCGGTGAGCTTTAACTTGGCGAGCATAGCCTGATTGGTCGGTGCAGTATCGGCTGCTTTGAAGTAATCGTCCATGGATTCAATCAAAATTTCAGCGTGCGCTTGGATGGACCTGCCTCATCCCGTCAAACTCGGGTGGCTTAATCTGCTTGAGAAGGAACTTCTCCTCGATTATAGTAGTACTTGATATAGGAGGCAAACTAGGAATCTATACCCGGGGTTGTGCCTGGATAAAGGTTTCTTAACGTTATTATACGATAATCGTTATTGATTACATCTTCAATTCTGCTATTGCGTAAGCAATGTAGCTACTTAACTTTTTTTCAATTCTCATGCACAATCAGATATTGATAAAAAGAAGTCTTATTTGTATTTATAGGGAATAGCCTTTTGGAATACAACATTTCTAGAGATGAGAAGCCAATTGTTACATTTAGTTTGGGGAGAACAATGTTGTATTACATTTATCTACATGAACTGTATAATAGTATGGTTTTGGGTCATGGATCTTCAGGAATCGGTAAGTCATTGGAAGTTCAGGATATCCTTTCCGTTGGAAACCATACTTCTCATGGCGGCCCAACACTTTAATCCTGTCGGCGGGGATTACACGGGTTACTTCCTCATATACATATGAGTTCATCTCAACCCTCCGACCTCGAATATGTAAAGTTGAGTTTACGTGAGCTTCCACAAAAATGAAAAGCTTCACAACTTTCAGGTCTTTCAACCACTTGATCCTTTTTAAGTTGGTTTGTAGATAAGCAAACCGGTGGGCGGCTATATAGTAGATTCCTGACACACCCGTCCATCTTCGTTCCATGTACAAAGGTGATGGATTATAGATCTGCTCTAGGATGTTCATAATCTCAACCCTTTGTCGATAATGCGGAGAATGCATTGCAGTCATAAACATGATTCGAAATACTAAGAACTTGTTCCACGCTTTGTAATTCTGCAAGACAGCATTGAAGGTATGAAAATGTTTGGATAGCAACATTTGCTTTACTTCATCTTATTAAGATTTCATAAAATAATTCCGTTGTTGGTCGGCTCTGATACCAATTGTAACGTGTCCACTTGTATCTTCAGGACACGTCTTAGCAGTCCATCGGAAAGGGTGTCTAGAAAGCTTCGCGCGACACTCCCATGGAATGTTATGGGGTTTGCGATCTAGGGCTTTCCGCGTCTGCCACGTAGTGGAAGTATTCCGACCGTTCCCACTTAGGTCGGCCTGAATTAGGGTTTTCTTGATTGGTCATTTCCTAACAGCAACTAGCGTCAGACCCAAGCAAACTACTTTACGCAGAAACACCGGGTCGGAAGCGGATTCACACTGCACTTGGTTCAAGGAGAATGGGAAACGAGAGGGAGGCAAAGCTCAACCTCTCTGTCACAAGGCATAGTCCCATTCTATTCCCCTAAAATAGCGTAAATCGGATTTAATCATAACTCTAGGTCAACGCTTTTGTTGTTCGTGTTCTTTGACGATCTTCCTGCTGTCCATCGTGATTTGAGAAAAGTTCCCGACCAACCGAGACCACCCATCTGTAGGACGGACCTATGGCCCATCCTCCGCACTTTCCTCAGGTGGTTTTAGTTATTTAATTACTTAACACATTAGTTAAACATGTAACAACCAGCTTCTTTAATTAACCTGTTAGGCACTCGTTCCTTCACGTAATTTCATCACTTGACATAGAAAAACAATATCAAACAAGTTCCTTATTAATGGGTTATCATATTTATCTTTGAAACACAAAGAGTCTAGCTCGTAGGCTTATCCACAATCCGCCTGAAGGCTATCCAGCAATCCTTAGGGATCACTAATCCAAGTTTCCACCCGTAGACTAGTATGTGGGCCTCGAGATCCAATCCTGTGTCACGTTAGCCTCTTGTACAAGGCCCGGAAGGTGAGGGATTTACGGCCAAAGCCCCCTGGCACCGAAGCGTCCTCCTGCTCCAAGTAGCGCTCAACAGAGAGACCTCTCGCAGTGGGTTTGATCCACTTTCCCAACGCGGTCAACAACCCCCTTGGTTAGGGTTAGGCAGGCAGTCGGGGGTAGTTGAAGCTGCCTCTCCCTTCAGGCCTTCAACCTGAAGTATAGATATCCATTTATCTTTTAATTCATTGATCAAACAAAGCCAAATAGTGCTCTAAAATCTGTAGCAAGCACAAACATTTCCATTGATCGTTTTGTTGTTGGCAAACTGCTAAGGAATGAATCCTTCCTTTCGAATGCATCCGACACTCGATTCGGGATGACTTGCAACTTGAAAAGTTCCCCTATATCCTGGGTTAGGGCGTACCTGATTAACCCAACTTGGTCATTCCTTAATTTCATTGGTTACTTCAGTTTTATCGGTTGGTCTTTAGTTTCCAATCAATCTTCTTTACTCAAGAAAGACCACTAAATTAGGATGATTATTCATCCTCTTGCAAGATAACTTGCGTAAGGACATGCCAACTTCATTGCGAGAACTTGGCCATTCCCTTGTGATCCAATCACAAGATCATATGACTCCACACTTGCTGCGCGAGTGTCGCATCGAACTATGAGACAATGGAGTCACGAAACAATCTATTTCAGGTTACTAGGATGACGTCCTTAGACCTAGGGTTTCCAAGTTTCATCTTGTAAGATTCTTAGGGACAAACCCTAGCTCACTTTATGATTACCTTTCACTATCCCTACATTCAGTGAATGTGGGCAAGTATTTAAGGTATAGGCGTTTCTTGGAATTTAACTTATTCCGAACGAGTACTCCGTGGTTTAGGTGTTTTAGGTTTATGCCAATTTGGTTAACTCTAGAAGATAATTTCGAGATTATTTCCACATGATTTGTTGTCTATGCATAACCCTAACTTATCGATTTGAGGTCGGGCGCATCAGTTAGGTTAATTTCAACTAATCTTCCCTTTTCTTTGCGAACAAAATTCATGCTAAATAAGTAGCCTTTTTCTTGCTAATTTATGCAGTTAACAACGATAATTTCATAGAGTTTAAGTATCGTAAGAATCATTTCATGCTTTGCACTTTCCATGATGATTCATTGCGATATGGGATAATAGTGCAAGATACAGTTTATACTTCTAGGCTTAACCGAAGTATTTAATGGATAATACTCTAGTTTATAATTCATTTCAATGCATAAGCTATTTGCTAGAAATGTGTTTATACTTTCTTAATTTGCATGTTTCATTTAAAAGTATTGACGACTAAGTTCCTTCGTCGTGAGCATCTAGGACAAAAATATATCCTATTTCTAACAATTAACCTTGCATGATTGAATTACAACAATATCAAATAAAAATTAGGAAGGAAAACTTGGGTTTGGGGTGAGATATCCACATGGATGCTGGGAGACGACCCTCCCGTAGCTGTGCCTTGGACTTTCTTAGGAGGCATTGCAATTGTGATTTTTTGGACATGGAAGCAGCTTTACAACTCTTCTTTGGAATTCCACGGTCGTTCCCGTGCACCGTTCCTCGAAAGTATGTTTAGAAGGCTCCCTCCTGGAAGTAGGGATTTCGGAAGGGGGTGCTTCAAAAATTCTCACGACTAAGACCCATTGAAGCCATGGGAAAGGATTAATTGCCTTTGTAAACTCGCACGAACAGGAATAGAAAGGTGCGAAAAAGACACAAGGTGCGGGAGAGCTCCAAGGGAAAATAATAACCATAAAGGTTATAAGTAAGGGTCTAAGGACCCTTAGGTAGATTAGGAGAAAAGGGGCTTATGAGGGTTTACACATGGAGGGGGGAAATGATTCCGAGGCCAATGAGGAAGGGGCTAAAGGAAAATTAAAAACACGGGGGTTCCAACTATGGGAAGGGGCATATAATGCTTTAAACATGGGGTGGGTGGGGGGATGATAAGACCTTTAAAGCTTAAAGGCTTAAGGGATAAGGGGGGGTGATAAGACCTTTAAATCCTAAAGGCTTAAGGGATAAGGGGGGATGATAAGACCTTTACAGCCTAAAGGCTTAAGGGATAAACATAGGGGTGTTTAGGCTTAAGGGATAAGAGGAGTAATAAGGTTTTTGAAGCCCATAAGAAAGGTCTTAAATGTTAAATCACGGGGGGGGGGGGGGGACGGGGTGTGAAAGGGTTTTGGAAAGGCACAAGAAGGGGGGGTGAAAGGGGCTTAAGAGAGCCCCCCCTTGGAAGCTTCTGAGCTTCCAAATTTCCACGTGGGGGGGTAATAAGGCCGTCAGTTGATGGCAAAACCAGACGGCAACGGCGGCGGGCGTGGACTGATAGTCAGCGATGGCTTCGACAGTGTCTCCTCCTTCAGCAGCACCGTGGCATCCTCCTCTCTCCCTTCAAGCGGCACAAGCATAGCTTCTCGCTACCATGGCGACAGCTGTCACTCCTCACGTATTCCGCCCTCCCTATGGCAGCGCCTCCTCTTGTTTGAATAGGGGAGCGGAGGGGGATCCCCCCTCTCCTTCTTCTCAGCATGCATGGCACTACCACCTGCGAGCTCCCACCGAGGAGCTTGCAACTCCTTTCTATTCCCCTCCCCTTCCAGCACAACTGTGGGCTGGGGAGGGAAATAATAAAAAAAAATTGCATTATCCTTAGGCAATTTTCAAAATTGATATATCATTATCCCCATTACCTAAAAGGGGGTTCATGTGTGAATTTGAATTCTTGATATATTACATTCTCTCCCCCTTAGAGGAATTGTCCTCTTCTCGAGATAAACTGGGGATATTGATGGTTGAGAGTGCCTTCATCTACCCAAGTGGCATCCTCTTCGGGATAATCTTTCCATTGGACGAGGCATTCTCTCAAGGTTCTGGATCTTAATTGTCTCTCCCTAACATCTAAGATCCTATGAGGCCTTAGTTCAAGGACTCCTTGACTAGGCATTACAACTTGTTGGTCATCAAGTACATGGTTAGGATTAGGTACATATTTCTTCAATAGGCTGATATGGAATACATTGCGAACCTTTAGGTTCTTAGGGAGTTGCAGTCTGTAAGCATTAGGTCCTAGGCATTTGAGGATCTTGTATGGCCCACAATACCTTGGACTTGGCTTCTTGCAATCTCCTAAGGATAGGGAACTCTTTTTAGGGCAAACGCGAATGAAGACCATGTCTCCTTCTTCGAAGATTCTATCTTGACGCTTCAAATCTGGTATGCCTTCTGTCTATCCTTGGTAGCTTGGATTGTCCTGTCTTATTGACTTTCTTTGGTCATCCATCTCTTCCAACATCTGTCTTGAAGCTTCAACCCTTAAGGTTGGATCTGAAAAGTTTAGGGGACTTCGACAGTCATGACCATACAGATAGCTCTCCAGAAGTGTGACGTGAAGAGAGAATCATGATCACTAATGATTCTTCTGGGTAAACCATGTAGCTTGAGTATCTCCTTGATAAACAATCTTGCAATGTCTAAGGCCTTATAGTTTGTCTTTACTGGAATAAGGTGTGCAACCTTAGTAAGCATGTCAACCACAACCATGATGGAGTTGTATCCTCCCTAGACTTGGGGTAAGCCTATAACAAGATCCATACTGATGAATTCCCATTTCCTTGGCATCATGACATGTTCGGCTTTGATACGTTGGCAAGACAAACACTCGGTGACATATTTGAGAACATCACCTTTAAGCCTCTCCCAATGGTAGCTCTTCTTAACTGCATTGAGAGTCTTGGCATAGCCAGGATGTCCTGCGAAAGGGAAATCATGAGCTTCCCACAATATCTTCTGCTTAAGTGATTGGCTTGCTGGTATATACAACCTTGTTCTATAGTAGAAAAGCCCACTATTGATAGAAAATTCATGATACTTAGCATGCAGCTTTTGATTCTGATCCTTGATAGAGATCTCCCTTAGCATTGTTTGGTAGGCCGGATCATGGCATGCATCCTCTCTAGCTAACTCAAGTATTGGATTGTTTGGCATAGATAATTTTGTAGCTAGAAATCTAGCTGTTGATGGGTTCTGCAACATTAGAGAATTAAGGAATGCCTTGCGACTAAGTGCATCGGCAACTACATTCTCTTTTCCTGGTCGGTACTTGATTTCAAAGTCATACTCCTCCAAGACTTCAATCCAGCGACATTGCCTCAGGCTGAGCTCATTTTGGGTAAAGATCCATTTGAGACTCTTATGGTCAGTTACTAGAGCAAACTTGTTACCCAAGAGGTAGTGTCTCCAAAGCTTTAGAGCATGGATGAAAGCTAGCAATTCCAGATCATGCGTAGCATAATTCTTTTCATGACTCTTCAATTTCCTTGAAGAGTATGCTACTGGATGACCTTCTTGCATACTTGCCTTGGGATGTGTGCTCATGCAAGAATTCTGTCAGAGGTGCTGCAATCAAAGCATAATTTTTTATGAAGACCCTATACCATCCTGCCAATCCGAGAAAGCTGCGTATTTCTTTGACAGATGTTGGTATTGGCCATTCTAGCACATCTCTGACCTTGTCTGGGTCCATTGAGATTCCTTCCGCTGATACTATGAATCCCAGGTATTCAATTTGACGCTTGAAGAATGCACATTTCTTCATCTTAGCATATAGCTTATGCGACCTCATTGTCTCAAGGACAATCCAAAGTTGCGGTTCATGATCTTTTTCCTGTTTGGAATAGACTAAAGTATCGTTGAAGAAGTCAAGCACGAAATCATCAAGATATGGCCTAGAGATATCCTACATTAACCTATTGAAGGTGACAGGTGCATTCGTAAGTCCGAATGACATAACTAGGAACTCAAAGTGCCCATATCTTGTATTGAAGGCCGTCTTGGGGATATCTTCTTCCTTGATCCTTATCTGATAACAACCTGACCTGAGATCAATCTTGGAGAAGATCTTTGTGCCCTGAAGACGATCAAGAATCTCATCTATTCTAGGAATAGGGTACTTATTCTTGACCATTGCTTGATTCAATCCTCGGTAATCAATACATAGTCAAAGTGTCCCATCTTTATTTTTTTGGAAGAGTATTGGAGCTCCCCACGGTGAATTGCTAGGGCGGATGTAGCCCTGATCTAGTAGTTGCTTGAGTTGTTCCTTCAGCTCAATTGCTTTTGGTATGGACATTCTATAAGGTCTTTTTGCAATTGGCGCAGCTCCTGGTAGTAGCCTAATCTCATGATCCACTTCTCTTTGAGGCAGGAGTTCTGTCAACTCTTCAGGGAATACGTCCGCGTATTCCTTTAGCCAAGAAGGTCCTTCATTAGACTCTTGCTTCTGATCTAACTTCTTGAGTTTAATTAAGTAGACAGGTAATCCTTTTCAGACTCCTTGTATGATTCGAGATACTTTGGCCAATTGGATTCTTGGCACTCCAACCTCACCTTGGTTTGTGACTAATTCCCTTTCAGAGTTTCGAAAGGAAACTTGACCCTTTCCACAATGAATGTGGGCGTCATTAGGCTTAAGCCAATCCATTTGGAGTAGACACTCATGGATACCTAAATTCATGACTCTGAATTTGACCAAAGTCTTCTTTCCTCCTAGAAAGAATTCCACCTTAGCAGTTTGCCTAGTATAAGTAACCTCATGACCATTTTGCCAATTCCACAAGCAAGGTAGGTGCTTCTACTGTGGCTATTCCTAATCTTTTTGCACAAGTTGGTGAGATAAAGGAATGTGTACTACCACAATCAATCAAGGTCTTGAAACTTTTACCTTGATAGTCCGACGGTGTTTGAATCACTGAGAACTGGCGATTCGGCCCTCTCTTGTGTAGAGCGGCATGGACTGTCGCTCTTTCAAACTCTGCTTCCATGGTCCGATCTTCTTCTTCTTCTTCTTCTTCTTCGCACATTTGCCTATTGGCAACGCAGGCAGTTCTTCCTCTGCCTCGAGTAGTGGCTCCTTGACCATGGCCCATTCCTTGGAAAGGTGCTTGGCGATGTCCTCCACCAAGCTTGGGACATTGCCTCTTGAAATGGCCAAGCTCGTTGCAGTGGAAACAACAGAGGTTACGGCCATTACTTTGAGTAGGAACAAAGTTGTTGATGTTGTTAGTCCTTGCTTTCTTTCTTTGTCCTTGATTATGACCTTGAACTCTCTTTATCTGAGGTCTGAATGCTCCTCTGTTTGGGTCACTATAAGACCAAGCTTTGTTACCCCTTGGTCTAGACTGCACTTCCTGAATTATAGGTGCCGCTCGAATGAGTGCGTCCTGAAGATCTGATGGATGCATAGATTTGAGACGGGTATTTACCAGTGGATTTAAACGTGCACAAAATTTGGACACCTGTTGTGTCATGTCGATCTGGGGCGCATACTTTAAAAGTGAAATGAATTTAGAGTAGTATGCGTCAAGCATGACCCCGAGCTGTTTTAGCTCATAGAACTCATTCATTTTCTACGTACGATATGCAGGAGGCAAGTATCTTCCCTGCACGGCTTTCTTCAGCTTTTCCCAGGTAATTGATCCCTTCGCAATCCCTTGTTCCCTGTACCATTGCTTCCACCAAAGCCTGGCTTCGCCGGTGAGCTTTAGCTTGGCGAGCATAGCCTGATTGGCAGGTGTAGTACCGACTGCTTCGAAGTAATCCTCCATGGATTCAATCCAAATTTCAGCGTCCACTTGGACAGACCTACCTCTCCCGTCAAACTCGGGTGGCTTAATCTGCTTGAGAAGGGACTTCTCCTCGATTACAGCAGTACTTGATGTAGGAGGCAAACTAGGAACCTATACCTGGGGTTGTGCCTGGATAAAGGTTTCTTAATGTTATTATATGATAATCATTATTGATTACATCTTCAATTCTTCTATTACGTAAGCAATGTATTTACTTAACTTTTTTTCAATTCTCATGCACAATCAGACATCGATAAAAAGAAGTCTTATTCGTATTTATAGGGCATAGCCTTTCGGAATACAACATTTCTAGAGATGATAAGCCAACTGTTACATTTAGTTTGGGGAGAACAACGTTGTATTACATTTATCTACATGAACTGTATAATAGCATGGTTTCGGGTCATGGATCTTCAGGAATGGGTAAGTCATTGGAAGTTCAGGATATCCTTTCCGTTGGAATCCATACTTCTCATGGCAGCCAAACACTTTAATCCTGTCGGCGGGGATTACACGGGTTACTTCCATATATACATATGAGTTCATCTCAACCCTCCGATCTCGAATATGTAAAGTTGAGTTTATGTGAGCTTCCACAAAAATAAACAGCTTCACAACTTTCAGGTCTTCCAACCACTTGATCCTTTTTAAGTTGGTTTGTAGATAAGCAAACGGTGGGCGGCTATATAATAGAAACCTGAAGCACCCGCCCATCTTCGTTCCATGTACAAAGGTGATGGATTATAGATTTTCTCTAGGATGTTCATCATCCCAACCGTTTGTCGATAATTCGGAGAATGCATTGCAGTCATAAACATGATTCGAAATACTAAGAACTTGTTCCACGCTTCATAATTCTGCCTCACTTGGAGTGGATAGACCTCTCCATCTAGGCCAAGCTAGTTGACAAATACTTCTAGGGAGTTGTCTATTCTTCTCAAGGTGCTTCTTCCTGGCACTTCAAGCATCAACATTGAGCCTCCCTAAGCCTCGGTATTGTCATATTTCTAGCTTGTTGTCTCATTTTGTGCCTATCTACATCCGTACATTGGCATGCTCCCTGCACTATGTGTGATTCAACATTCCATCATGGGGCTTTGGTAGCCTATCTACCAAGCTTCATTTCTATCAAAAAAAAATTTTAAATGATCAAGTATACACTACACATAGAGCAAAAAACCAGGGCTGCCCAGAAACCCTAGAGTTGGCAGCCATAGCCAACTTCTCAAAATCTTCATCTTTACATCATTTTCTCTCTCCTCCCACTCAAAGATCTACTACAACACTCAAGATTCTAGCAAAGCATTAATTCAAATTAGTAAGAAGAAGATTAAATTTGGAGGATTCAACATCAAGTATCATCATCTTTAACTCTAGTATCTCTTGATACTACAAAGTGTGTCTTCACACTACCTTGCACGTGTGTCTTTTGACACAAATTCTTTCAACTCTTCTAATGCAAAATCAAATATTTGAGGTTGATTCTTAGATATGAGAATGACAAACAAAAAGATCTCTATGTGGAGACACTTCATGAAGAGTAACATAACTTGTGTTGCTTATCTACAATACATAGAAGATTTTTGTAACCCACTTGTAGGAGGACATGAAGCTGCCTACACCAAAAGAAATCAATGTATTCATCTGAAGGACCTAAAGACATGCATGCTACCTTGGAGAAAGTGCAAGAGTTTGAATTCATTTCTGCTGCCTCAAAGATGATACATTTTCTTGAGGGGGAAGGGGACATGGACATGAAGACTAATACAAAGACTGATGCCAGCAAAGAATCAAAGTCCATGGAGAAGCAAACCAAGAGGACCTAGAAGAAGAGGACCAAAAGAGAAAAGTGAAGAACAAGTACAAGATCAAAAAGAGCAAGCTAGACTATATCGATAAGAAGATCTGCTATGAATTGAAGATCTACTATGCCTACCATGACATATCTAATGAAGAAAATCACAAGGGCTTGTTGGTCCTTGTCTCTATTTTTTTCACTAGAACTTTGTATTGAATTTACTTGCCATTAATGCTCTTGACATATGCCTTGTAAAACTCTTCATGTAATCCTATGCACATAACAACCTCTACACACTTGATGAGGCCTTGCAACAGCCCCTGGATATTAGCTATGTTTTTTGGTACCAACACTTAGCCTTTTCTGTGACAGCCTCTGGTGTTTACCATGTTTGTGGCATACCCACACTTAGCAAGGTTCTACTCATGACAGCATATGTACACTTAGTCCCTTTTTCACGGTTGTGATTGAGCAGAGGTGATGAGAAATATGTAATCACACCAATGTGACAGCCTCTTTTTATGGAGCAATAGGGCAAGACACAAGCAGTTTGTTAGAAAGGATGCCTGAAATACAAGATGTCTGAATCCCATAAGCACATTGGAGAAAAAGGGAATCATCATGAGCCTATAAAGTGATGTACCTTCTTATCATTCAATGATGGAATATAAATGTACTTTGTCCTCTCAATAATAGTCAATGTCATACTCAAGATTGTGTTTATGAGTCCAAGCTTCCATCTTGGAGCCTAATTCACTTGAGTAACAATTGGTCTCTTCAGTCTATATCATCATGAACATTCGCCATAGCCATGCTCTAGATCCATGTTTTTCTCCAAAATAGTCATGAAGGGAGTGGACTATGACATCCTATTAGGCCGACCCTAGATGCACAACATGAGAGTCATAGAAGACTAGGGCAACGGTCTTATGTTCTTAGGCAATTGAATAGAAGCTGTATGAATAGAGATGGACACTTGGAAGACTACGCCAGTTGACCTAAAGCCATCTCCACCATGCTGAAGGATGATGGACAAATTAAGGGATCCTATGGGGCCCTTAACAAGTATATTCCATGCCATGAGGACGAGTGAGATTGGATGCATGTTCTTACTACCATTGACCTACCATTCTCAGATATTGAGGAGTACAAACAAGCTGTCAAAACAACCATTAAGTTCAAGGACACACCTTCAGTGTCAGTTTGCATGATGATCGGGAGTCTACGTGAAAGACCCAATCATGTTGCATTCCAAGTCCCAAACAATAGACTTAAGCTCTAGAAGATCCTAAGGTACTTAACCAACAAATTGGCTAGCAATCCAACGACGAATCTTAAGCCACTCTAAGATCCCTTGAATGAGCCTAAATGGCGATGGGCCAAGGTACATGATTTGAACTTGAAGTACAATTGGGCCTTAATCCTCGACCAACAAGAAGAGAATTGTTAGAATCAGGAGAAGGAGGAGCAATCGGACAAAGATAGTTCTAATGAGGAGTATGAGGACTATCATTCCTTTAGTGATGAGAGCAAAAGGGAAATCGATACTCTAGAGTACAAAACTGGGGGGTGTATAGTCAAACAAATATGAATAGACCCTAGACCATGCAACTAGAGTGCACTTGTTAGGGGTCAAAAAGCTTCCCCTAAATTAATCCAAAATAGACATCTCTCTGATATAAAAAAAATTCAGATTATGACTAATATTGGCCTTTTTGTCTTTGTTAGAACACACCATTGAACATCACTTTAACATACAGACTAGCTTTCCACCAAACATAGTTCATTTTGTAATTCAGATACACTTTAAACCAAGACGAGAAAAATTGTATAAGATAGAGTGAGATACAACAAGGTTAATATGTTATGTTCTAAATATGAATTCTGAATCATTCCTTCCATCAACAAGCTCATTCCCAACCACACAGACTCCATTTCATAATTTAGATAGTCCATTACTCAAAACAGATAACAATTCTAAATACAAAGAGAAACATAGGTAGAGAAATATTTTTTGTTTCTTCATAATCACAACATCATTTACAAGCTCATCTGTTTTTCTTATGTGAATAGATACATAAATCTCATGACCGCTCCTTCTAACTTCCCAAAAAGACTTATAGTCTACTCATGACTTTTCACATCTAATTAAGACCAAGGCTCAAAGCTGCACTTAAAGACTACTTAATAGACCCCTAGATTATGCCCTTACCCTACTGTGGGAGCTTTCACTCAACCGCCAAGACCCACGGACTGCTTATTGATTCAAGCGTTCCAAGCCGAGCACTAATGGATACCTCTCACATAGCCGACGTGCCATCCATATCTACGGGTGTAGTGAGCTTACCTTGATGCCATTCGAGTTACCTCCTCTCCCGCGCACTCCGGTAGCTCCACGATCCAAGTGCAAGCTTCAAGCAAGCTCCATCCTCAAGCTCCACGCTCCAAGCTCCATTGCCGCGAGCAAGACAAGAGAAGAGAAGAGAAGAGAAGAAGAGAGGAGACGATGGAGAGCTTCTCCTCCTCGGTCCCTCACCCTCACACACTCACTCCCTCACACTCTCACACTCCCTCTCTCAAGCACAAGCTCAAGCAAGCAAGAACAAGAAGAAGAAGAAGAAGAGGAGAGCTACTTTTGGCCACACACAAGAATGAGCTTCTCATTCACTTTTCAACTTTATATACAAAACCCTAAATCCCTTTTGGGCGGTCATCCCCTTTTTCTCTTTTTACATGGCCGGCCATAGCCTAGGCCCTTTTTCCCATTATCCTTCTATCTTCCTAGCTTCCTTTCCACCGCCCGTCTACATTTACAAATTGCACGCGTGAGAGCCCGGTGCTCTTTTACAAGATTTCAGGGTGCGCCTTTTTATTTTAAAATGCGCCTTTCCCCTTTTGCCTTTGCCTTGGACTTTTAAGGTTGCCCTTGCGCTTTTGGCCTTTTCTCCTTTTCTTTCTTTAGTCGGGCTACCTTTTTTCCACCTTCGCGCTTCGTCTTTTCCACTTTCTTTTGCTTTCTTCGTGTTGGGGTTAACATTACCCCCTCCTAGAGGAGTGCCAGTCCCATGGCACTCACCGTCGTAGGTAGCAGGCTGTAGCATGCACCGAAGACGTGGGTGACAAGGACGCCGGTGGTTTTCGTGGAGGAGTGCTGGTGGTGGTGTGGTAGAAGGTCCTGGGGGCCTGTTGGTGGCCAAGGTGGCTGGTGAAAGGTTGTTGGAGTTGGTGGTAGGGTTATGCTATGTTGGGGATTGCATTGATGGCCAGCACAAGTGTTGGTTGGTTGGGAAGTCTGCACATGACGATTCTTTGCGGGCTTGTCGGATGGTAAGGGATAAGCATTCAGAGTTGGGTGTTGATGAAGAGCGAACGACACTTGCGTTGGAATCTTCAACACCTGCAATTGAAAACCTCTCCTGTGGTCTCTTCCTAAGGGGTAGTGCTAGTGTTCTTATCATGCACGACATATTTTGATTAGTTTGGGAGACAGGTCGAACTCTAAGTAATCTTGGAGTATTGTCCTGCACTTGAGGACCCAAACCGTGTATATGCTTTGGTGCAAATAGTATGTGAGTGCTCGTGAGTATTTAGGTTATACTTAGTTAGAAGACTGTCGACCTGGTTCCTTGTATAGCAATGGGTTGGTGTAGCAAGGGGCTAAGTTGATGGAAAAATTTGTCGATGAAGATGGGAAAAGTACACTTGAATATTGCTTGAGACATCATTATGGTCTTGTCAAGGCCATGTAGCATAATTGAGCTCCTTGATGTCTTAGCTTTTGGTAGCTAGTGGCTACTCGTAGAAAAGTATGTTGTACTTGTCTAGTGTCTTTCATGCCTTGCTTACCACTATTGATTGTAATGGCATTGAGATGAGTGCGAGAGAATTGTGCAAGTGGTTCAGGGTGACAAGTCTAACCATAGGCGAGGCGAGCTCCCGAGGTATGTCCTGCCCTTGCTGTGCCCTGAACAATTGTGGGGGATGTACAAAGGGCTAGGGGATTAGGGACGGAGCCAGCCGACCAAGGTCACTGGACGTACCTAATTTGAGGACCCCTAGGTGCGGTGCTGTGATTGTGTGTGCTTTTTTCTTTTTCTTTTTCTTTCTTTCTTTCTTTCTTTCTTCGTCTTTCTCTCTCTTTTTTTTTTCTTTTTCTTTTTTCTTTTTCTTTTTTTTTTGTGGGAAAACTGAATACAATCAATGCCATACATTGAGGCTGTTAGCCTTTCATTTGGATTGAGAAATGTTGGGATCCAAAGGCTATGAAGGATGGATATTACAAAGATGATTGTGTCACCAGCCTTGATGCTAGAGGAACTGTTGTTGAGATGAAGAGATACACTTGAGATTTTGCAAACCTCTTTGTAACATGTGAGACATCGAACAATTGAGGTAGCACTTGGAGTGAGCTGTGCATGGACAAGGGCAGAGCATCTTGCGAGTTGAATCTTGGATGATGAAGAGACGCTTGCCCTTGTTGAGAGCATGGCTCCTGCCCGAACATAGAGTTTGGCCAAGAAGGAGGAGGTAATTGATGATTATGCTTTGGCCATGCTCAGTCGCAATATGTGCTTTTTCTGCAAAGGTGTCCTTGGGTTCCCATCCGGTGGCGTTTCCGTCATGGCTTTTGTTTTTTGGTATCCTGTCACTTCCTCCATAATGGTTCTTTGTGGGGTTGGTGGTCTTGTGGTGACTCGGATATTAAACACTTCTAGCCCTTGACCTGTGTCATTCTGCATCCACTTGTCACTTTGTGAGAGTATATGCTCGCTCACGTCAAGTACATCGGACCAATGCAATCATGTTAAGACATAATTTTTCAGAATGCTATGATGCCTATCCCATTACTTGTTAAGGTCGCATACATTAACGGTAGGTGAAGGAAGTGTGTACAAGTGGGGATCTTGCCCCTTTACTCATCAAAAACAAAAAGTTCTGGCATGATGACTTGCCAAGCTACTTGTACATCATAGAGGCTTAGTCGATAGGTACTAGGCGGGGTGAGTCCGGTTGGCTAGGCGACCGAGGCAGTGCTAGTGCGGGGCTCCTGTGAGGCTGGGCAAGGAACATCTCGGCTGGGACATAAATGGTGTAGTCCCGGGCCGCTACCGTTTCCAGAATGTCTTTAAACAATTCATTAAATTCTGCCCTATCTCTGGCCGCCTTGTCACTTCGTGAGCACCTGGTACCCAAGCGTGAGTTGGGGGTTTGTGCAACTGGCATTGCCACCTTTTGTGTGCCTCCCTGAGCGTCCGCTCCCCTGGCCATTCTTCGGCCTTCGTTCGGGGCAGTGTCGCTTGGGGCCGCGTTTCTTGGCATACCTTTTAAGAGTGGGCACATAATGCATTGGCGGAGGGGCGTGTGCTGCATGTTCTCGTCGACTGCGGAGAGCGTCCTTGCAAGCTAGCTGCCCTTGGTTCTCCATGCTTTCCTCGCAAGGGGACCTGTAAGATGCGAATCAAGGATTAGGATTTGTTACATGATAAGACCATTCATATATAAGGCATTATAGAGCGGGTTATCAAGCGCATAGGACGAGGAGGGGAGGGGTAGGGCATGCAATGCTTGTTGTAGGGGGATGGCCCCCGTGATGTATATTTAGCCTCCTGCCATTAGCAGATCTTGGTTCACGCCGAGTTACCTCGGCTGGCGGTCATGGATTTAGGTAGGGCTCCTCCTCGGAAAGATAGACCGGAAAGGGAAGAAGGTGTATAGAAAGGGACTATACCCTGTCTACACCATCAGAGTTGTTGGTCAAGGCTTCCTATGGCGGTAATGTGGGTTGCATGCCCTTCACTTGGAGGTGAGGATGGTCACACAGCTTTTTAAAGCGTGATGAGAGGGGGACCTGAGGAGCTTAGCCTGTCAAACCCAACTCTTCTCCCTGCGCTTGACTATCATTGCTTGTGTGTGTTGATAGTATCTATACAGGGTAACACAAAAATCATTGTTTATATATACATTTATACATATACGAATCCATGTCACCTCACGAGGATAGAAACCAATTGTAGAACTCAGGATTGTACTGGAGTGTAGCACACACATCTAGTATTCGTGGCAGCTTACTCAATACCGATAGATATTTTGCCACATTGAGTAGCATGGAACCTTGTCTGAGTCTACTGGCAATATGTAACTCCTCCTCAGTGAGAACCTTATCAAACAGAGCATTCTCTTGGCTAGTTCTAGCTAAGTCCATACCCCGAATGGCAGTCAGCACTCGAAGGGAAGTTGGTGCCACATAGGTTGGGTCCCTTTGGGATCGCCATTTGGCCAATCGCTCCTCAGAGACTGTCATGATCTGAGCCCCTAGTTCAGCCATTACAACGCGGTTTTCGCACCAACGCTGCTCAAATTGACTCTGGCCTGTTGACAGTCGCTTTAGTTGCTCTATGTCTACGAGATTCGGTCGGCAGAGCATTTCATTGAATGTGACGGATAAGCGCAACTCGTCAGCCTCCTCGTCAGGGATGAGTCGCATGCGTTCATGCAGGAACCTGTCGTAGTGCCCGTTAAGATGTTCTTGTTCTTCCCATGTTAGAGGAAAGGTCAAGTAATCTCCGAGCTACTCTTTGTGGATTGTGCCCATGTCCGCAAGGACGTAGACTCGTGCGACCACTTTGAGCTTAGCCTCCAACTCAGTTAAGCATTCTGTGACACTTCTATGTTCAACGAGGGCTTGCTCGGTTGCTATCTCATGCAAAGTTCTAAGAGTTTCCTTCGGCTTTAGCATGGCTGGGGGCTCAGGCCTGGATGAGAAAGATTGGTCAACGCTAGGATTTCTCATGCTCGTGGGATTCTCACGTTGCTCCTGAGGTTTTGCTGCTATTTTGTCATGGTTCTTCTCGGGTGTGACTGGTACAGATTAGTCACTCTGTTGTGACAGCGTTGTATCCACTCTTGATTGATCAATGTGAGTTCTATTGTCAGTGGATAGAGTGTTGTAAGCAACTGTTGATGGCAACGGTTGCTTTGGTTTTTCAGAATACACGGAT
This sequence comes from Lygodium microphyllum, assembly GCF_053477565.2. NCBI lineage: Eukaryota > Viridiplantae > Streptophyta > Polypodiopsida > Schizaeales > Lygodiaceae > Lygodium > Lygodium microphyllum. The sequence goes on along the minus strand of NC_141145.1, from coordinate 96,660,020 downwards.
GTGTCTGGGGTTTCACTGCTATTAAGAGAGGCATTAATGGGTTCATTGGTGGATGGACTCAATGCGTTATTCATCAGCTCTCCGGCGCTCTTCATCTCATTGTTCTTGGGGTCCACCACCTGTGATTGTTGTTGTCTTCGTTGCTTTCTCCTCTTTTTCTTGGTCAGCGCAGGTGCATCTAATGGCTCAAGACCTTGGGCTAGGTTGACCGCCGATGTGCTTGGTTGGGCCTCAGCATTTCCCTTCTCTAGTGGTCCTCATGGGACACAGTCGTGGCCTACTGAATTGCTTTACCAAGCTGTGAGGGCACAACTGCCTCCCTTTTCAGGGAGTCTAGCTCTTCAGCCAACTCCCTTGCGTGTAACTCCTCCAGCCTAGGCTTTAGGCACTTTGGAAGTGCTGGAGTTTTCGAGGAAGTTGGTTGCGACACCTCTTCCATAGGTGATCTTCTAAGGACACGTTCCACAAGGGGCATTGTCACGGCCAAGGGCTATGACTGCTGTGATCCCGGATTGGAAGTAGTAGCGACTAGTTCAGTGGGCTGGCTACCCTTGGTGGATTGTGGTGTCAAGTCCCTAGGGCGATCAGAAGTGGTTGCGTCTTTCGTTGGCCTTTGAGCACTCATCTGTGTAGATCGAACATGAGCTGATCTAGTCGCATTAGGTGGCTCAGCCATATCCTTGGGTCGAGAGCTACAGATGGCATAATGTCCCACCTCTTTGACGATTGGAAGCTTAGATGGAGATAGAGATTGGAATTGAGCAGTCGCCCTTGACAACTGCTGTGGTGCTTCCTGTGTCTGTTTGGGAGAAGAGGGCGTAGGAGATCTAGGACTCTTGGGTGGACTCGGCACTCGCTGAATGATTTTCTCAAGGCTATTAGACGATTGTGCCATTTGCTTTGTTGAGCGATCAGTCTTGCCTTGAGCAATGTTGTGCCTATGATGTTTGTTCTCCCCTTGGGAAATCAAAGGCTCATTGGGCACTATTGGCTTTTGTGCACGCTCAATGGTTACATATGACATCTGCTTATTTAGCATGCTAGGCTGGGGCTCTTTCCTTCGAACAGTCATGTCTGGTTTCTTGCCTTGAAACCTAGAGTTTCTCTTAGATTTCCTCCTGTGCCGTGCTTTTGAGGCACTCTGGCCTTCAGCTGATAGAGGCGGTTTAGCAGGGGATTTTGGTACCCAAATCCATTGGTTACCTGCATAGTACCCTTGAGCACGTAGCAACGCTTTGGATATCCATAGCGGCGTTGTGCTGACTCTCCATCGATGCCTTCGTCTATAAGGCTTGGGCTTCTTTTGGGGTCTTCTACGATATTTGTAAGTCCAAAGCCCGTCCTTTGCATTGTCTCTTGACCTTCTTGTTTCAGGCTTGGCCTCACTCACTGGTTCTCGTTGTTCGACCTGTGCTTGTATTAACTCTTCCAACAAGTCCTTGCTCTCATTAGTAGGCTTGACTATTACGTTAGCAGCTTCCTTGCCTTTCCCTTGAGGTTTGATGAGGTCACCCTTGCTAAAGGTGGTGACTATCCTCACACCCGGTAGTGTCAGGTGTATCCTCTGTGCTACATAGTTAGCCTCACACTTGGTTGCCCTTTTGAAGGGTCTTCCTAGGAGGGTTTCTTTCCCGCAGCTAGCACTATTTGGAGGAACATGAAATAGGATAGGAAAGCTTTCTGTTTCAATTGTCGCAAGGATTTTACACTTCCCTATGAGTGCTTGTGGGTGTCCCCCATAAGGGCTAAGAGTTGCACTAGTCGGCGTCAGCTCCGGTTGGCCTAATAGGGTCCATGATTCATAGGTCAAGATATTAAAATCTGCTCCTTCATCAATTAGAGCATCAATAGTATGCTCTCTTTTCGCGGTGAGTTTGACCCTAAGATAAGCAGGTGGTACTATGTCTTCATCTTCCGGGTCTTGGCTTGTAAATTTAAGCCTTCTAATAGATGCCCTTGAGTTCTCGACTGCACGACCAGATGTGGATTCTCCACTGCTGTCTTGGATCGTCAATGCAGTGCTATTCAAGGTACATCTCTCTTCAAGAGTGTCCTGTCTAGTCATCTTGGCCTTTGTAGTTTGCTGATGTTGCATTTCGCTCCGACTAGACACGGTGTGAACACAATGTCTTTGTGTTCTCGTGGTGTGGCCTTTTTGCCCTAGATGGCTAGATTGGCCCGTTGAGGTTCTAGGGTCTCTGTTTGTCTCTGTTCGGGTATGGGCTTTTGGCTGCTCTTTTGCACGTGAGAATCCATGCCCGTGTAGAGCCATTGCTACACTAGGGTCCAATTTGGAGGTCCTGTCACAGCGCGTGTTTTCCCTCCAACCTACTTGGGGGAGGTGCGGAGGGGGCAGAGCCCCCTCTGCGGGGGTCCGGGGGGGGCAGTCCCCCCGGCCCGCAGGGCCATTACGGTAGATGCCATATGCAATTTGGAGGACCGTTTATAGCCAAATTTTGAACTACGTGCTCTCAATTTTAGCCTAGTGAGGATCTGTGATGTGCCTTTAGCTCTACGTAGCCTTTGGGGTCAATTTCGGGGTTTAGATGCGTCAGAACTTGTGTTCTAGATACCTGTCCGATTTTGACAGTTTTTTTGGTCCGATTCCAAGATGTCCGATTTTCAGGAGTCCGATTATCAAAATCGGATGTCCGATTTTGGGTGGGTCTGATCGGACTAGTGGTCCGATTTTGGTCACGTCCGATTCTAGGAGTCAGATCAAAAAGTGATCCGATTTTCAAGTGGTCCGATTCTGGGAATCGGATCGGACAGGGTGGTCCGATTCTGATCTGGTCCGATTTTGGGAATCGGACGGCCTGGTCCGATTGTGAGTGGTCCGATTATGGACTCGTCTGAGTGTCCGAGTCGGACAGATTGGTCCGAGCGGTCCGATCAGACAGGATGGTCCGATCGAATGAGCGTCCGAGTACGAGTGGTCCGAGCGTCCGATTCTCAAAATCGGACGGGTTGGTCCGAGTGCCACGTGGCACGTCCGATCGGGCTGGTCCGATTCTGGGAATCGGACAAGGCTGGTCCGACTCTAGTACTCGGACGCGGTCCGATTCTGGGACTGGTCCGATTCTGGGACTCGGACGGCCTGGTCCGACTACGCGGCCGACGGCCCGCGAGTTGCACGCGATGCATCTAGACTGACGTCTACTACACCGAATCGTCCAGCGCCTTCCAGATGGGTGCAAGACACTACAAGGGAATGCCAGACATGCTTGGAACCACTGTGGTGCTCGAATCGAACGGCACTCCAAGGATCTGTGCCCCTATTTTCCTGTTTTAGCATGTTATACAGCAACAGAGAGACCCTACTGTTTGTTTCTTTTTTCTTCTTTTTCTTTGTTTTTTCCTACCCTATATGTATCCAAATCACAAAATAAATACCTATACTACTCCATTCCACAACATAAATCACAGAAAGCAAAAAACCTACTTGCCAAGGAGATCGAATACCATCTTCAACCCCCTCGCTTCCTACCTATCTATCTCAAGCACCGGTTCGGGGGAAACCCCTTACTTTGATGCTCGATTCGAAGCGTGCAAGCGCTCAAGGCTTGAATCCGTTGGTCCTGGCAACGGAACCAAAATGTGGGAGCTTTCACTCAACCACCAAGACCCACGGACCGCTTATTGATTCAAGCGTTCCAAGCCGAGCACTAATGGATACCTCTCACATAGCCGACGCGCCATCCATATCTACGGGTGTAGTGAGCTTACCTTGATGCCATTCGAGTTACCTCCTCTCCCGCGCACTCCGGTAGCTCCACGATCCAAGTGCAAGCTTCAAGCAAGCTCCATCCTCAAGCTCCACGCTCCAAGCTCCATTGCTGCGAGCAAGACAAGAGAAGAGAAGAGAAGAGAAGAAGAGAGGAGACGATGGAGAGCTTCTCCTCCTCGGTCCCTCACCCTCACACACTCACTCCCTCACACTCTCACACTCCCTCTCTCAAGCACAAGCTCAAGCAAGCAAGAACAAGAAGAAGAAGAAGAAGAAGAGGAGAGCTACTTTTGGCCACACACAAGAATGAGCTTCTCATTCACTTTTCAACTTTATATACAAAACCCTAAATCCCTTTTGGGCGGTCATCCCCTTTTTCCCTTTTTACATGGCCGGCCATAGCCTAGGCTCTTTTTCCCATTATCCTTTTATCTTCCTAGCTTCCTTTCCACCGCCCGTCTACATTTACAAATTGCACGGGTGAGAGCCCGGCACTCTTTTACAAGATTTCAAGGTGCGCCTTTTTATTTTAAAATGCGCCTTTCCCCTTTTGCCTTTGCCTTGGACTTTTAAGGTTGCCCTTGCGCTTTTGGCCTTTTCTCCTTTTCTTTCTTTAGCCGGGCTACCTTTTTTCCACCTTTGCGCTTCGTCTTTTCCACTTCCTTTTGCTTTCTTCGTGTTGGGGTTAACACCTACCTTTAACAGCACTTAGAGTAGAGAAAAGAGTCAAACACAAGGGTTGTGATCAAACTTGGTTGGAGCACATGGGTGCAATCGACTATGAGAAGGCAGGCCTAGCCCAAATTAAGTGATGCACCACTGCTGCGAACTGACTCACCTTTTGAGCTATGACCACCAGGAGAGAACCCCTCTTCTAGTGAAGATAGAGAGTTTGATTCCAAATTGGAAGTCAACTCTCAGATAGTGACCTTGAAATACCTCGGCCTCCCAAGACTAGACGCACTAAGGGGGACCTACCCATTCACCTACAATGCCAACAAGGGAGGAGCGACAAATGCTGAGAAAAGAAACACAGACATAATAACAATGAATACTTCAAGACCTACCAAAACGATTCATGAATTTCAAGAAGGAAGATAGAGTGGTGATCTTGCTCAGAGCCAAATGACAGGGGCAAGCAAGAAAAATAATTGAGGAATCCGCCAAGGTCAAAAAGGTCAATTTAGCTAAGGAAGGGGATACCCTAAGTCCTCTCTTTATAGCGGATGACTTGGCTGAGTAGGATGAAGCAAGTCTTGTTACTCTCCTACAAGAGTATATAGACATGTTTGATTGGTCCCTAGAAGAACTTAAAGGGGTAGTTTCGAGTGTGGTGACTCACAACATACCCATGACACTTGACGCAACACGGCGAAATACCAGCCAAGCAGCAACCGTATCCCATGAATCCAAAGCATGCTCCTGTTGTTAAGGAAGAAATTGATGAATAGATGAGAGTAGGATTCATCTATGAAATTAAACACACGGACTGGGTCTTGCCCATAGTAATCATCCTAAAGAAAAATGGGAAGATTCGTGTGTGTGTCAATTATAAGAAGGTAAACGTAGCTACAAAAAGAGATAATTATCCACTACCGTACACCGAGAACATGTTAGAGAGAGTAGCTAGCAAAGAGGCCTACAGTTTCCTAGATGACTTCTCGGGATACAATCAGATGCAAGTGAATCCTAGGCATAAGACGGCATTCGCCTTTGAATGGTGATTCTTTGCCTACATACACATGCCTTTTGGATTGACTAATACACTAGCCACTTTCCAATGACTAATGTGTATAATATTCGAAGACATGGTGAGGAAGGAGTTAGAAGTCTTTGTGGATGACCTGTGCATTCATTTTTCTTGGTGAGAACACTTAGGCAGGCTCCGAGCGATCTTTGAATGATGTCGACTATACTGCCTCTCATTGAACCCCCTCAAATGCCAGTTCTATGTGGAGCATGGATGTATCCTAGGTTACGTGTTGTCAAAGAATGGCATTGCCACAGATTCCTCCAAGATTAAGGTCATTGTCGATCTTCCATCCCTAGTTAATTACAAGGGTTTTCAGTGCTTCTTAGGACAAATGGGGTACTATTGACGGTTTGTGCGTATTGATTGCTAGACCTCTATACAAGCTGTTGATTGTATTTGAATGGACCTCGAAATGCCAACATGCGTATGAGGAACTAAAAAAGGCTCTAACCACCACTCCGATACTACGAGCCCTAAATTGGACACTCATGTTCCATGTGCACATTGATGCTTTGAAAATCATCGTAGGAGCTGTGTTGTGCCAACCTGGATTATCCAATGGGCTTTGCTAGCAGACAACTCATTGGGATTGAAATCAATTACTCGACAATGGAGAGAGAGGGCTTGGCCATGGTGTTTGTTGTAAAGAAATTTGGGCATTATCTGTTGACCATCAAGTCTTGTTGTACTTGGTTAACAAACCTTGTGCTATAGAACGCATCGCTAGATGGCTCCTTCTAATTTTGGAGTTTGACTTCTCTGTGGTGGTGCGTAAAGAAAAACAACATTACATGGATGACTATCTGTCTCACATTCCCACAAGAGAAGCAGCTAGACAAGGCATTGTACACGAACTGCTAGATGCGCATCTATTCCAGTTATCCAGTGAAAAAGAAATGTTTAGAGCTGACATGACACCATATTGGACTGATAACATAGTTCAAGGGCTTGAACATGGACTACAGGAATGATTGATAGAAAAGGCTCATGACTTAGGCAGCTTATCCTGAAAATATAACCCTATTAGTTGATACCTAGCCAACTTTACAGGTTGGGACAATACAGGTTACTACGCAGATGCATGTGTGAACATGAGATGCATGATGTGTTGACTGAGGCACACGGCGGAATCGTAGGAGGGCATTTTAGCGGAGACGCGGCAGCTTGCAAAGTGTTGCAGTGCCAGCTGTGGTGGCTTACCCTTTTCTGAGATGTGATATGATTTGTGAAGCACTGTGATAAGTGCCAAAGGACCAAAGTTCTGATTCGTAAGGATCACTTGGAGCTAACCCCAATTATCTCACGACAACCCTTCAAGAAATGGGGGATTGATTTCATCGGACCCATTAATCCTGCAGCACAGTATTCACAAGCCAAATACATTATTATGGCTACCGATTATCTGATAAAATGGGCAGAAGCGCAAGCTACGAGAAAGAATGACACTTAGACCACTTCTAAGTTCCTATGGGAGCAAGTGATCTCACGATTTGGCTGCCCCATCAAACTAGTTAGCAACCAAGGCACCCACTTCATCAATGAAGTGATAGCTCACCTCCTATCCTCCTTCCTAATTATCCATTGGAAATCCTCACCTTATTACCCACAGGCAAACGGTCAATACAAATCAACAAATAAAAACATGATAAACATCCTAACTAAGGTCGTCTCTACTTCATGCAGTGATTGGGATAACATGTTGATGGCAGCCTTGTGAGCCTACCGCAAGACTTACAAGATGGCTGTATGACCCTTTATATTGACATATGGTACAGAGGCAATCCTTCCCTTGAAATTCCTCGTACAACCAAGCCTCAGGATCGCCCTTCAAGAAAGATGGATGGGAAGGGGTCATGGACACAATGGTTGATCAAAGTCACAAAAACCCGACTTCTAGCCACCCATACGCTTATATGCGAAAAGGAAAGACACAAAAGTTGGTTTGACAAGCATGTCAAACAATGCATCTTTGAACAGGGTGACTTGGTACTGATGTACTCAGTCAAAGGACATAAGCAAAAACTGAAGTTTTGAGGGCTAGGACCTTTGAAGGTTCAAACCATCAGCCGAATAGGCAACGTAGAACTCAAAACCCTAGAGGGTGAGGGCATAGGACTCTTCAATGGCAGCCACATAAATAAGTACTTCCCTTCCACACACCCATTGTATGAGCCCCCAATGCCGGCACCCCTTGTCCACGTGCGAGTAGCCACTATCACTAAAATGGATAGTGAGGATAAGGAAGAAGTATCACCAGTCTACCTCAACATGACGGTCACTGTTAAGCACACATGCACCATCAACACATTGATTGATGAGGGAGATAATTGTAATATCTTAACTCATGACCATTGGACCCAAATTGGAAAACCATGGTTGCAACCCACTAATGTTAATCTCACCCATTATGGAGGCCAACCCTACACACTTCTAGGAAAGTGCAAGGTTGTAGTTTCTATTGAGTCTAAGAGCATGCCAATGATTTTCTATGTGTTGCCCAACACTAAGGATGTAGGCACAGAATCACTGTTAGGACGAACTTTCAAGAAGCAAGATCGTTGCAATGTCGACTATGAGTCACTGTGCATCCACCTAGGTGTGGGTAATGTGCACATAGTTACAGCTTTCAGCAAAAGGGCAGTGTGACTCTTTTCAAGTCCACAAAGCCACCAGTAGAGAAACCCACTGTCAAGTCTCAAGAGGGGGGTCATGACTTGCCACAACCTTAGCAAACCACTAGAATCACCACTGAAGCCCATGAACCCGAGTTCAAATGGGTATTTAAACAGGGAGCGTCACCTAGGAATAGAAACCCACAACCTCATAAAACTAGCCATCCGCACCCAAAACCTTGGAGGCCCATGCGGAACCATAAACATCGACGCATGATCAAGCTGCGATGGGTCCCTAAGACCTTATTACGAGTGCAAGGCTACTATGTAGGTAACACCCCAGGGGGTCCACTAGGGTTTAATGTATGGTACCACGTGAGTGTAAGGGAGGGGGGTTATTTAAGGGAATGAAGGACCATTTTAAAAGGTAAGGTCAAATAAATAGGGGGTAGATAAGGGGTATTTTCATATATTTCTTGCATGTAGGTGACATCTCCTTATTACTACTAGTGAATCCCTTGTGGCTAACACATGGATTTGGATGCCTAAAGCCAGAGTGACCAAAGGCCCTACACAAGTGCCCCCCTCAAGCTTGACCACCCATAGCATCATGTCAGAGACACTCAAACCACAAGCGAATTAGGCCACTAAGTCCATAAAACCTCCGAAGCCTAGATCAACATGGCATGAACCAAATCTATCGCCCAAAATTGCAGCCTGCTACTAACAAATGCCCAGTTCTAGCGTACATGATGCCACTCAGATCTCAAATGCATCTAGTCACACGACAACTGCAGCCACTGCCCAAACCATTGATGGGAAACCAAGCTCCAACCTAAAAAGTAAACCACACCGCAACCATTAGCAACTGAATTATCTAGTGCTATCAAGACTCAACCACCCCCCGGCCTTTGACTCTCTTATGAGCGATGATTAATTCTAACTTTGGCCATAGACTTAGCTGAAAATACAAGGGACGACTTGGTTGCTTGCCTCTGATGCTTGGACACTACTTGCATGACCTTGGCTAAAAGCTACAAATGACTAGACTTAGACCTCTTGAGAGACCCTATAGCAACAAAAGTATGAATACTCCCTTGCTCTTGGAAAGAGTTGGAATTTGTATTTGTCAAGGTTTCCAAAGCAGCTCACGAATTAAGAGCAACCAATATATTCTAGGAGCAAAGCCATCAAGCAGTGCCTCATTACGTCGTATAACAAGAATACAAACCCAGCCACAAATCAAGAAATCGCAGAGTTGAAATAGCTTACCAACCACGACTCCTCCTTCTTGTGGAAATGGTATGCTCTACGATTGCAATAGGAGCAAGATACCAAATAATGACCAATGCTGAACAACAATGCACAATCAAGGCATTTGAATATGACCCAACGCTCCAACTTTCTATAGGGTGTTGACTTCTATTCGTAACCGACCCCTAGAAAAACACATTGAGGGACATCCGTATTTAGATCGCATCATCACTGAGGAGTTGCATGTCACTAGTCGAAAGGACTCCGGTGACTTTTTGCTTAACATCCTCACTTATTTTACGCACGTAGGCATTCACCCTTTAAATATGGATAGCTATGCTAATCTCGAGTATAATCTGAATTTCTATGTCTGGCTCATGCGAAGGTAAAGCACACACATTATGTGTTGAACGGCTGTCATCCTCTAACCCTTTAATCCTAGGAAGGATTCTTCTCAATTCAAAGAGGGGAAGGCATTGTGAAACGAACCAAACACATAACAAGAACCATAAAGGAAAATACCACATGCAAGACATGAGGGACCTCAATGGTAGGACAAAGCAACTTGTGATTGAGGAATTGAAAATCAAACTTGAAAGCAATTAACTTAGACTATTTGGAGGAAAAATTCCAATTATGTACTAAAAATAAGTTTATCTGCCAAGCATTAAGTCTTTTCTTTCAGTGAATAGTTAGGTGGAAAAGCACTAATGGCAAACCATGGCTTATGACAAGAGTTGAAGATGTCACAGCAAGATCGAGCCCATCACCTACCCTTCACGGAAGAGAAAAGAGAAAAGTACGACCCATCCCTTGAAAGTTGGGCATACAACCATCTCAGATTTAGGAGCATCCACAACATCAAGGGGTGGTGACCAGCAAGGAAGCCGTCAGGAGGATTGTGAATCCGTGCAACCTCGCCACATATATCAAAAAGTTCTGACCACACTAGGTGTGTGGAGTTCCTGAGGGTGTATGACCCTAATAAGGAGAGTGGGACAGTGTCCTTGGAAAGTTGGGAAGGAACCAAGCAGGTGCAGGTCCCACTCAGCAAGGCCTTAGTGGAAAAGGCTCTGGGATTGGAACCAAAGGTGAAGAAGAGGCACAAAAGAGATGTCTATGCCATGCCAGGGATGAAGAAGGAAAGTGTCTTAAAAAATGGTGGCATAAGTATCTAGGACATCCCCGAGGCGGAGATCAGATTGTAAGAAAAGGTCATCCACACCCTCTTCTCCTACCTAAGGTACAATTCGCTCATGCATAGAATCAATGTGCCCATGTTGGAGAGTGTGACGGCTCATTCATTGCATGAAGTGGATTGGAACGGCTATGTAAGGAAAAGCATAGATTAATCAACCAAGACACTAGCCCTTGGAAGTAGACTGGCAGGTGGAGAATCCCTAGCATTAAATGGAAATGATAGGAAAAAGCCCTCAGCCAAGGCCTCATTCATAGGGTATGGAGGTGTCTTGACCGCCCTTATCAGAGAGGCGATGAAAGAGGCACAAGATGGAGAAGAGGGATTGGATGAAACACCTAATAGGTCACTTCCTCATCAAGAAGAAGAACAATCAAGTGAAAGGACAGGTTGTGAAAAAGAGGGTCAGCGAAAAGCTCAATCCAATAAGAGGAAGATGAAAACACCTAAAAAGAGGACGAAAAAGAAGACGCAGGAGGAAGAGAGGAAGAAAAAAGAGGAAGAAAACCTACTTAAAGCCAAAGTTTAGTCAAAAAGAGCCAAGGAAGAGAGGAGGAGAAAAGCTGCTGAACAAGAGGAGGAGTTGAGAAGGAAAGAAGAGGAGGACTTGGAAGAAGTTGTGCACATGTCCAATCCATAGAACAACAGTGCATGCAGGAGAGCAATGAGCCCGCCTAGGCAGGACAGAGGCAGAGAACTAGTGCTCAAGCGTCAGATGACTTACCTCCACTTGTCCTTGAAGGAAAGGGCAAAGCCGCACTCCACCCGACCCATCTACCCTCTTGCCCACTACCCTAACCACCACAACAACGCCACCCTAGCCATGGTAGATGCCACTAACCTTATGGCTTGGGTACAATATTTTGTCAACAAAGAGCTAGCTCAATCAGAAAGCATAGAAGCCCCAATTGTAGGGCAGAAGAGACCGGCAGTAGTAGCAGATGCCGAATCAAGGCAAGACCCTAAGCGGCAAAGGGTGGAGGCCTCCACAACTCCCATCCCCACAACTGTGATGCCATTCGCTAACTACAACAACTATGTCACAAAGCTCCTCTCCCAACTGGAGAAGGCTAAGGAGGAAAAAAGAATAGTGGTGGTTGAGTTGGAAGCCAAGAAGGAGTCTATGGTGGCCTTTCAACTAGAAAAGACTCGGAAAATTTCCACATACCAAAAAGAGATAAGTGAGCTGAAGGCTAGCCTCAACATCAACGAAGAAAAGGAGAAAACTTGGAGGCAACAACTTGAAGATGAAAGACAGGAATTGGTGGCACTCTAGCATGAATATAAAACCTTGATACTATAGCACCAGGATTTGGAAGCCCAACTGCAAAGAGTTCAATCAAGCATGGAAGAGTTGGCCGAAAGAGAAGCAGAGAGGAAACAAGAATAGGAGCATCACCAAGAGGTTGAAGACCTCTTCATCAAAATATTCCTAGAAATAGATGAGCAAGAAAGGTTGGGAAGAGAGATTGAACACTTGGAAAAAGAGAAAGAATAGCCCACTCACATAGGGAAAGAACACGAGTCAATCATAATATCCCTAGCACGTAGGAAGGGGGAGAGCTTCACGGAGATGACAAAGAGAGCTAGAGAGTTGACAATTCATGCGGAAGGACGAGTGAGAACCCTAGCACATCACCTAGTTCAAGGTAAGAAGACAAAAAGCTTGTGGAAAATAGAGCCGAGGCTACCCAGATGACCTTCCAAATGCAACAACGTGCCTTCTTAAATATCCTACTAGACATCACCCAAGTAGAGGAGGGAGATTCCATGGTGGCCATGAAGAAGAAACTAGGAATGGCTCATAGAGCACTGAAGGCCGGACTCCAGATACCACCACAACCTAGTGGAGTTGTCCCAAGCCTGAATGAACAAGCCATTATCTCCTATTGGCAGGCTTAACCTCACAGGAAGTGGATGCACTCGGGTCTCTCGAAGAGGAGCAACAAGAGCCAAGCCTTCAGAGGGAGGTGGATGTGAACTTTGAAATGGGACCGCATGAAGAAGAGCTTGTCCCACCGCCTCCTTCTCCAAGGCCTGAAGAGCAGCAACACGCAAACATCTCCACAAAAAGAAACCCCAAACTGAGAGAAAGAAGGAAGCAAATGGTGGAGGAGACAAGGAGAAAATGGAATGCCAAGGGAGTGAGGGTAACCCATGCAACTATCCCACAATGCGAGGATGATGACCTGGCAAGTTACCACTCCAATCTTATAATCTTGGAGAGGCAAGAAATGGCCAGGAGCCCCTTCAACCTCAACTTCCAATTCTCCACCACCCTGCAAAGAGTGTTACCCATCAATGTGGTAAAGGAGGTGATTAACATCGGAAGCAGGCTTAGACAGAGATGGTTGGAGGAAAGAGAGTAGAACCCCACATCATGGGCCACTAAAGATGCTGAATTTTGGCAAAATAAAGTTTTTGAGGTACTAACGCCTATGCATGGCTATGAATGCCAACCTACATGGAGAAGAAGGGTCTGTGACACCGATCTGGACTCGTGGATGGCTTTTTGCAACACTCAACCCTTCAAGAGGAATGACCCAACCTTTATGCCCTACCCCTAAAGGGTTGGAGTGGATTTTGACCCCACTATCCACAGTCGCTATGACTTCCCTATAATCTATAACCCCCATTGTACTACATATGAGAATGCCCTTGTCTTCACATCAGAAAACCTGTACGATACCGTAATCCAATTCACTAATGAATTCTCTTCATGCACTGACCCTGCCTTTATTACCGCTTGTAATTACCTTAGATTTCTTAGGATACTCCTTAGCACAAGACCCCACCCCACAGGAGCAGGGTCTCTCATTGCTCCATTTTGATCATAACACTATGGATAGTTGCGTGATGGCTAGGATAATGATGCGAGCCACTCTATTTCCTTCATTTTTCTTAACTCTACTAGAGGACATGAATGATAGCTGCTTCACCCGTTGAAATCATCCATTCCTCACCACACTGCCATTCAAGTCCACTAAAACCTCAAGGGATATCTCGAAAGCCACATATTCCTTAGTAAATCTATTAAGCCATCTTCTCCACCTCACTCCAATGATGAAGACTAACTTCTGCCACAACTATGTAACTTATGAAAAAAAAAAGCATCAATCATAGCCACTGCACCTAGGGGTCGTCAAGCTAGGAGTGCTCAGTGACTTCAGTTGGCCGGGCTCCACCCCTAACCCCCTAGCCTCATTTTGATCCCCCACATCATGCCTAGGGCACATCCAAGGGCAGGACATGCCCATGGAGGTAACACTCACATGTGGTAGACTTGTTACCCTAAGCTCCATCCTACTAGCATACGCACAATGCACTGCACAACAATGGTACACACCCACAGGTAATGCACCTTTCTTTTCTTTCCAGGAACAAGTGAAGGCCCTACCATTAGCTTTAGAGACCCCATCATCCATGCAATGCACTCCCCACCTATGCCATGTGCTATCGGGAAAAGCACAACCAAGCAAGGGGCAGTTGCAATAGCCACGATCAGAAAGTGAATGAAGAAACACATTTGGAATAGCGCAAGCGAGCTCAGCCAAACGGAGGGTTAAATGACGGATCTGTCTAACACCATCTTAAATTTCAAAGAAGGATCTATCCACAAACCATCCTCCAAGAGTGGATCCATCTAACACCATTTTCAATTTCAAAGATGGATCCACCCCTTAACATCCCTCCAACACCAGGAATCGTATCCAATGCCTGGACCTTTCAGTTCCATAAATCCCTCTAATAGGTCCATAAATCTCTCCAACACTAGGGATCATATCCAACGCCATGACCTTTCAGTTCCATAAATCCCTCCAACACCAGGGATTATATCCAACTCAAGGGCCTTTCAGTTCCATAAATCCCTCCAATAGATCCAAAAATCCCTCCAAGACTAGGGCTCATTCTAAACTCAAGAGCCTTCTAGTTCTAGAAATCCCTCCAACACACCCCCAACACGGTATGTCCACAACCTCAGCAAGCCCCTAGCCACCCAACACTATCGTCCCTCTCATCACCAGCAAGTGCCATGGGACTGGCACTCATCAAGGAGGGGGTAATGTTAACCCTTAGACAAAAAAGGTGGAAAATTGGGAAAATCTAAAGCAGAAGACAAGGCCAAGGAAAAAGTGAAACAGAAGACAAGGCGTGCCAAGAAAAATATGGAAATGCAAGAAGTGCATAAAAGTCCTAAATCAAGGAGAAAGGTGCATAAGAAAAAGTGCAAGTCAATACTTTTATAAAGGAGCGCAAGGCGCACCATGCACGTGAAAGGTGATGTTCTAATTTGGAGCTCATAAGATTGGTGCAATCGTAAGAGCCTTCTTCAACTCCTCATATGCTCATTGGCACTCATTAGTCCACTCAAACACTATCAGTAGATTATACAATGGTCTTGCAATCAATGTGTAATTCAACACAAAGTGCTGATAGTATTCGGTGTGACCCAAGAAACATTGAACTCCCTTATAGTCCTTTGGTAGCGGCAAGTCGATAATGACCCTGACCTTCAAAGAGTCGATGGCTATGCCATTCTTGGATACCACATGCCCTAGGATGCATCCTTGCTTGACCCAGAACTAGAGTGTTCTACCCAAGCATCATGCTTGCAGCTTCTCCAAGTGTTCTTCCCAACTAGAGTGAAAGCATAGGTCATCTACAAACACCTCTAGCTCCTATCTAAGCATATCTTTGAAGATGGTGCACATTAGCCGTTGAAAGGTTGTAGGTGTGTTCATTAACCCAAAGGGCATTACAATGTAAGCAAAAACACCCCACTCAGTAGCAAATGCGGTCTTGTGCCTATTGTTGGGATATACTTGCACCTGGTTGTATCCTCAAAAGTCATCCAAAAAACTGTAGGACTTTTTGCCTACTACCCTTTCAATCATATGCTCAGTGTATGGTAATGGATAATTATCCCTTCTTGTCATGGCGATAACCTTCTTATGGTTCACGCACACTCATATCTTTCCATTCTTCTTCATGACTATCACAATCGGTGATACACAGTCCGTGTGCTCTATTTCATAGATGAATCCTGCCCTCATTAGCTTATTAATTTCCTCCCTCATAGCTTGGGCATGTTTTGGATTCATAGGGTACGGTCATTGTTTTACCGGCACTGCATCAAGGGCCGTTGGTATGTTATACATTACCACTCTAGGATCCATGCCTTTGAGTTCATCTAAGGACCATATGAACACATCCACGTACTCTTGCAGGAGTGCAATGAGACTGGCCTCTTCCTCCTCAGTCAAGGTGTCAGCTATAAACATCAATCGAGGCTTCTTGCCTTCCCTTGACAAGTTTACTTCCTTGACCTTGGCAGGTCCCTCGATCGGCTCAATTGTCTGTCCTTGTTGTTTTGCTCCCAACAGGACCGCTTCTCTGTCATCTCTCTTAAACTTCAAAAAGCATCTCAATAGGTCTTATGGTTTCTTCTACTACTTAACCTCTTCCTTCTTTGTCTATCCTCTCCTTTTTTTCTTCGATTGCCTACACCTTAGGTGAGCTGTTAGGTCCCCCTTAGTGCGTTTGGTCCTCGGAGGTTGGGGTATCTCCAGGTTTCTCTCTGTACTCACCTCCAATTCAGAATTAAACTCGCAATCCTTGCTAGAGGAATAAGTTTCCCCTGGTAGTCAGATCTCGATGGGTGCATCTGTCCTAAGCAAGGGCATTGCTAGTGGTTGGGCTATCCCTGCTTGTTCGTAATCTATTCCTCCCACATGCTCCAGCTAGGAGTGATCGCATTCCATCCACATGACTCCTCTCTCGATCCTATAAGTACTTCCTTTTTGGGGCTTGGAGTGTGCTTTGAGCTGTTCTATCACCCTTTCTTCAGTGTCATATTCTACGGTGTCTAGTTCTTCCCTAGTTTCCTCACTACTAGAATGGCAGCCCTCATACTCATCATCAGAATTGGCTCCTCTTATCTGCTTGTCATCCCCTAGACTCTCATCTCTAGCTTGTCCTTTGTTGGTGACTAAGGCCCAGTTGTACATTAAGTTCAGGTCATGCACCTTAGTCCATTTCCACTTAGGATCGTCCAAGAGGTCTCTGCGGGGCTTGACATTAGTAGAGATATTGCAAGTAAATTTGGCCACTAGATACTCGAGGATCTCATGCAATTCTAGCCTATTGCTAGGAACATGGAAAGAGATAGGTCTAGGTTGGCTGCTTCACACTACAAGATATAGGCCTTATATCGACATTAAAAGTGGAAAAAATGTAAATAACAAAATTTTCCCCCGTTGGTGCAAAAAGCGTCGTTATTGGCGACGCCATAGAACAGTCGGTATCAGCATCAGTATTAATGTCATTATTTGTGTCGATATCAACGTCACATACCGACGCCAATAACGATGCTGATAGCGACGCTCTGTGATGCTAATAATGACGCCAATAATGATGCGTGCAGTAAATTTGTGACACTAATAGCGATGGTAACATGGAAAAAAAAAATTGTAGCAGGGCAGCTTGCTGCCCTGCCACATATGGCACTGTGTGCTTTATTTGGGCCATACAGAATAGTTTCTACACTGTGTACAATGCTCCTGTAAACAAAAACAAAGTATACTGAAATCATAACATTGATACATGAAATAAATACATGATCGCATAATGAAAGCGACTGGTACAATCATGACAAGATATCACTACATAGAAAATGTCTACACAGATTAGGCGACCAAAAAAGAAAGGTGTATGAGCTCCAAGGATCCAAGGGCGAGCTACATATCCTCTCCATCCGAAAGCTCGTCATCCTGCTACAAAGGAGCATTGAATGGACTCTGTAAAAAAAAAACAACACATCAGTCCACATATAATAATGCATTCTAATTAAACATGGTAACTACGGACAAGAAAGATGAGTGACTTACAAGGCCACCGCGTTTATACAATCGATCGATCAATGCAGTGAGACCGTGCCTCTCTGCATATCTAGTCTCAAGGCCGGTCGGATCGCAATTTGTAATGGAGTGCTGCAAAGAAAACAAAATACTAACAGTTAGAAACATGATTGTCAGTACAAATGATATTGCAAAAAAATAAGCAAGCAAAACAAAAGAAAAACTTACAAAGTCCTCCAGATATGTCGTGTGGCCGCCACTCCCAAGATGATGGACCACTCTGGCCTCTAGTCCTGCCCCCGTCGCCTCGCACTACTGACTCCGTGTCGTCTGCGTCTAGCCACTTGGGCTTTGCAGCCCCACTCTTGAGTGCCTTGCATGTGTTCGATCGTTTGTGTGACATATATGCACATATGTAGTCCATCATCCAGCCCATAGAAAATCTATCTGCTGAGGCTAGAACCGGAAATTCCTCATGCAAGGATGCTACTATGTAGTCCTTGCTCCCCTCCGGTATGTTTTTCCAATGATCTAAGACGTTGTGCCAAGAAACTTGTTGGCACAACTCTCTCATTAGAGCTATCACCCTCCTCCCCTCATCATTCATGATGATGGCTCCTAACCTATCATCGATAAGATAGACATATTCCCCTGGGATATGCTTAAGATGGCTCCTCTCCCACCTGTGTCCACACTCCTGGGTATATCCAGGAGACCCCTATGCATTCGGTGTACCGATCGAGGTAATATCTGTCGGAGTGGCACCCATAGGGGTGCCACCCACAAACGGTTGAGCAAAAGCTGGAGTAACTGTAGTAGACGTCCCCACAAGTGTGACAAATCTTGGAGGTGACACAACTCTAGCATAATGACAAGATGGAGACACCGCGTCCGTGCCTCCATAGCATCTACTTGAGCCATGCTCCCTGGAACCACCACGAGAGTGAGGAGTCGCACCTGTATCCCGTACCGACCGCAGGCTCACTGCTTCTGTATCTCTACAGCGTCCCCCTGACCTTGAAGCACTCCCTCCCTCTAGCCCAAGTCTAGAGTGTCAACCTCGTCTGCTCGAAGCTAAAGCATCCGATCATACCGAAGTAGATCTAGCAAAGTAGCTTGACGATGTCTGAGACAGCTCTTGGTCTGCCATGTCTCTGAATCTCGTGATCTGATCTAGAGACATGCACATGAAGATATCCTACAACTCCTCATTGCTCATCCCTCGAATCATCCTGAAAATTTTACTTGCATAAATAAAAAATGATGTTAGCATAATCAATTTAAATCATAAAAAGCACGGTAATATAAATCCTAAAAAATGATCTCACTTAAAATGCATATCTTATGTACCCTTATAAGCAATTAGTCAACGAATTGAGTAAGTGGATGCTCCAAGTATGAAGTACCTATGGTCCCATGTCAATCTCCTGACACAACTCCGCATACACTGGAAGGTCGATAGACATGTCACCACAAAAGGATGAGTCCACCTCATGCTCAAAGAATTCTTGGACTCCTGTATTTTCGTCATTGTTAGCCGATGCTGGCTCTAAGCTTTTGGTGGCCTCCACCTCTTGCAATATCGACCCGTCTATTTGGATATTGTCCTCATCTATGCTCAGAACATCACTTTGATCATATACTCTCACACTTCGGGGAGTTGAAGGTATAACATATCACCATTGAGATTGTCAGGGATTTGGATAGAAGATTACTTGTTCACAAACACGTACAAGAGAGATTAAACTATTGTGACATGTACCATGTCATAATACAATTAACAAACAAATGAGTTCATGCACTTGTTCAAAAATGGGCCGGCAACACAAAGGTGTCACGCAAATCCATCCATTTTTTTCGGAATCTATTTTGAGAAATCTAGATGGACCTCGTCGAACTGTTGCTCTAGCTTCTTCAAGTACCACTTTGAACCACTGCACATCAAATAGTATCATGGAGAAGTTACGGTAATCCACCGTAACGATACTTTGCAAGTTCCCAAAATACTCCATCTCATCTATAACTGTGTTTGGATCCATTGCTCGTTGCCGGCTCTCCTGCTCGAACCTTGCCATGATACCACAGTCCATTGTGGAGCTCATTTTGTCAATACGCTCCACGCGAAAATGATGTCCGTGCGACCACGCTACACTATATATTTTGTACTATACATTGAAATACTCAAATTAGTTGTCACATATAAAATATAGATACAACAAATCCTAAACACCTCATCACCTTTGGACTACATTCCCTCGAGAATTCCCACTCCTCCATTGAGTGAGACGTTGTGGTCAAAGCTCCATGCAACCATTGCGTTGACATGAACCGTGGCATCTCCTCCATGCCCTTGGGATATCAAATCGGTCGATTACGCGTACTACATCGAAATTCAGATCGCGCTTCCTCTCGATCTTGCCTAGCGATCTGGTACTTGGCGAGCCACGTCTCCATAGAGGCATGGTGCAACATACAAAAGCGATTCACCTTCTCCTCCATTGCAGCATCCATTCTTTTTTCTACCCCATTTCTAACCACCACATCTCCGGTCAGTCTATCATCGTCCTTCAATGACCATAGCATTTTGTTGTTTGGATCCACTGTTGGTAGACATTGTGAAATATGCACTAGCGCCTCAGACACCGACCAACCTTTAGCCATGCTACCTTTTGGCCGAGCTCGTTGTTGCACAAAGCCTTTCAGAGTTTTCATGAAGCACTCTAAGAAGAACATCCATCGTGTATGGACAGGTCCATCCATCTCCACTTCATCTACAAGATGCACAAGAAGGTGGATTTGTATTGTAAGCATGCTAGTAGGCAGGTATTTCTCAAAGAGATAGGCTGTCTCCACTGCTCTCTACCTCGTGGATTCAATAGAGGACATCTTAATCTCCTTTTGTGAGATCCATTGCACCAAAGTCGACAACCTGTAAATGGCCCCACGTATTTCTGGAGTAAGGTATCTTGCAATCGTGATCGGTAGTACAAACTACCACAAATGAGAAAGCATTATGAACAATGGCTACACTCCAAATAGCAAAATGCGTACACCAATTACAATCCATTCCTAGTACAAACCAAATATATCTTATGCCAGTCATGGGATTTTAGCCCTGATAATTGGTCATCTTTAGAAAATACAAACCTGAGAGAACACATCATACCCGTCGGAGTGCGGATAGACTTGACTACTTGCTTCACAATGCACTCTTCTTTAGTAGACAAAACCCAAGGAGCGCAAGGTAGCTACACACGACCATCAGCACTCGACTGCGGCCAAAGCGCCTCCATCTTACCTACCTCCTTCAAATCCATTCGTGCCCCTATAGTGTCTCTCTTTCCCGTGATGTGATCCCATAGCAAGCTGCCCACATTCTTGGAAATATGCATGGGATCCAATAAGTGGTTGACCTGTAAGTGGGTCTAATATGGCAACTCGTAAAAAAGTAAGAACTGTCACATTTCATTTGGATGTGACTCTGCGTGGACCATTTTCAGCTTGTACCAACTTGCGGCATTCATATGTGTTGGAGGTTTTCCAAGAAAACCTTCCCTGAGTTCATGACCCTCTGGCAAGAAAGCAGCGTGCCCTTGATATACCATCTTCTTCATGGTTCATGGCCTTCAGGAGTCTAATTGTGGCCCGCACAATGGACAAGCATGATAAACTGAGGTAACCAGACATGTTCCAACACCATGACCTAGTGAATACAAGCTTGAACAAGATAAAATATAGATATTACCAACGAGAACGGAAGCCTATTTACTTGAGAACTCTCCGAATCCCAGAAAGTCATACATCATCCACATGAGAATGGCTCCAATATTGGCGGACCTTTGACCATCACGCTTGCTCATATCTTACATGGTGACCCCCTCCTCCCACAAAATCTTAAGCTCATTGACTAATGGACGAAGATACACATCCATATTTTTGACTTTGTAGCGGCCGGGGACGAGTAAGCTAAGGATAAGACGTCCTTTCTTTGTAGAAAGCCACGGAGGGATATTGTAATTGACAAGGACTATAGGCTACACACTGTAAGAAGTTGAGCACAGACCAAATGGGTTCATGCCATCCATTGCAAGACCAAGTAGAAGACTCCTTGGCTCTCAAGCAAAGCCTGGGAAGGTAGATTCAATGTCGCTCCATGCACGTGAATCCGCTGATATTCGTTGAACTCCATTTGTGGACCTATTCTGTGCATGCCACGTTGTCAAGCTCGCCATGCCGGATGTACGAAACATGTGGTTTATGTGGAGGATAAGCGGAAAGTGTTTGATAACTTTTTGAGGAATGGTTTGTCCTTGCAAATGTCGATACCTGTGAGCACCACACTTTGGACATCTCTCCATAGTCTCGTATTCTCCTCGAAACAGTATGCAATCGTTGATACATGCATGGATGTTGTTGTAGTCCATGCCAAGCTTTCATAAAACATGTCATGCATTATCACCAGACTTAGGTATGGTATTTGTAGGTGATAATATATGATATTTTAATAACGTGAAAAAAATCATAAAACACCTTGAAAAAGCACAAGTGTTTTTAATAGTAGTGCTGAAAAGAAATCAACGAAGCGTATGTACAAGGTACCTAAACAACTCAGTCACACTCGCATCGCTCCACCCGTATTTTTCTTGCACACTTAAGAGTGCAAGCAGTGTCTTCAGGCGAGATACTCGGCACCCAGCATATAATGGTATGGATGCTTCCTCTCTAAGTGGATTATAAGTCTCGACATCCATGGGAATCAATACATCGATCATTGCCTCCATCTCAGGCTCCAAGATTGTAAGTAGCTCTGGAAGGCTGCCTGTCTCCTCTTGCATTGACAGTATAGATTGGGTAGTGCCTTGCAAGTGGTGGATTGACTCATGCACTCCATCCATCGCACGCCTACGAACTCTTCTAATTGGCCTCAAAGGGTGCACTCCTCCTTGGGACGAGACATCACCTCCCTGGATAGAAAATTTGCCAGCCAAACCCAATCTTATTGTATATAGTATTCAATTAGCTTGCAAGTACAATGCATGATTGATATTAACTTTTCTTACCGTTTGTTGAAAATCTGCAATCGCCTAGTCAAGAAGAAGAAGCGGAGAATATGGATGATGAAGCTGATGGAGATACAGGTCTACTAGAAACTGAAGAAGGACTCGACCTGTTTGTGTATTTGAATGATCCTGGATAGTTGGCTCATCCGGAGGATGCGCAGGTTTAGAGGGGGTGGATGTCGTGCTGCTGCACATCCGAGTCGTATACACCTCCATTTCTTTTGTTGTGCATTTGTGTTATTTTCTGCGTGTGATTCATTGTGTGCGAGATGCATTATGATAATCCGCATCTAATGTATATATTCCGTTAGTGTGTGTGTATGATGTTGTTTGGATGCATGATGTGTGTGTGTTAGAAAAATATGAAAAACTGATGCCAAAGGACATTATCAAGCTGATAATTTCAATGATGATCTCTAAGAAAAGTGCAGGGAATTATGAAATCAAAGGAAGGATTGTGGAAGCGATCATCTAAGTTCAAAAGTTCCCATGACATAGAGTTGAAGGAAGTCTCTCAAAAGCTGCTTAAGCAAGAAAAGCACTAGTGAAGCACCGAGGGAGTATTTTGCCATTCCAAATTTCAAGGCCGAAGTCGAAGTTTATGCGCAGATTATTCATTGTAAAGCTGACTGACAAAGGGGCAATGCATGACTTCAAAGATAAATCTCAAAGTCAAAATCAATGTTGGTGCTTAGATCTTGTAAGGGTGTACAGAAACTATCTTGTCAAAGAGGAGGTTTTTTTTATCCCTGCTCAACTAAAAGAGGAGAAGGGGAGACTAATTTAGTTTCAAAAACCGTTTTTGGAGGGAAAAAGCATCTTTTGGTAAAAAAAGGAAAGGTTTTTTCAGGCGCTTTGGGGGGGAAGAAGACAGGGTGGAGCTCCCAGCCGTGTGGGGGGGGCCAACCTAGGCTACCGCCAAGCGTTGATCTACAAGACTGAATTATTCTCCAATAAAAGTTCAGTGCAACATTGAGAAGAGTCTTCAATAGATGAAGCTGATGCTTAATGATGAATGACAGTAATACGTTATGACTATTGGCGCATCTCCTTCACCGGCATGGAGGAGAAGCTGATCGGATGCGGAGGAAAGCTGCAGCGATATCGAAGAAGATGAGGCTCGTGTGGGAATTCGCAGTCTGCAACCTGTGGATGAGGTGATGAGCTTGAGGAAGCACTCGTCACTTGCAAACTCACGATGGCCACGCAGCCGTGTGCATTGAAGAGGCCTTTTGTTTTTCGATGAACCTTCCGTAAAAGGAGCCAATCAACCAATCAGTCGACAGTCTGTTGTAGGCAATCAAGAAGTTGCTGTCTCAAAAGCTCTGACTGGTAATGCCATCTTCTTGGTGAAAAATTGGCGAATTCTTTCGTGCAAGTTTGGTTTCTACGAGTACTTTAAGAAGTACTATACTGATTTGGCTGGGCCAAAAAACACTGAGAAGTACAAGACCCTTATTTACCTGACGGGATCAGCTTCTGCAGAATTCATTGCAGACATTGCTTTATGTCCTTTTGAAGCTGTGAAAGTTTGTGTTCAAACCCAGCCAGGTTTTGCCAGAGGCTTGGCTGATGGATTTCCCAAGTTTGTTGCATCCGAGGGCTACCCAGGCCTTTATAAGGGTCTTGTTCCACTATGGGGTCGCCAGATTCCATACACTATGATGAAGTTTGCATGCTTTGAGAAAACGGTTGAGCTGCTGTATAAGAATGTTGCGCCTATTCCCAAAGAAGAGTGCTCAAAACCTACACAGCTTGCAGTTAGCTTTGCTGGTGCCTACATTACAAGAGTTTTCTGTGCCATTGTCTCACATCCAGCTGACAATCTTGTGTCTTTCCTAAACAACTCTAAGGGTGCACAGCCTGTTGTAACTGCTTTTCATGTACGAAAGAGGTGGTCAATGCAATATATGTTGAATTGAAGAACAGGGTATGTGGCTGAACTGGAATGTCTGAATCCTCCACATATACATGCTATAAGACATTCATGCATCGTTTCTGGAAGAACAGGTCGTGCCGGCAAACAGAGAACGGCTATTCTTATGCTTATACAATTTCAGATGTGGACACTTGATACTCTAGAACATTGCAGATTCCAGTACATAGATTCTTTCAGCTCTCTTGATCTCCTGAAATCTTCTGCTGATCAGGCAATTGTCAAGATACAAAATGTATATGCTGATGTGATCCATATTTGATAGAAACCTCTGAGAACATCGGAAATCAGATGTGTTGTACAACAAATGATTCTCTGCACTAAGGGACATGTTTGACTGGATTACTGGATAATGTCCATTCTTCTGTTCAATGTAACTGTCATCAGAAATTTTCTGATCATGAATTTCTTGTAACACTCTTGACAAGAAATATAGTGAAATTTGGCATCAAATATTTGAATTCTTCTTGTTAGCCTCTTCCCTTGCTGTATCTTGAACCCTGTGTTCTGCAGCCTTTGCGTGAACTTTACGACATTTCTGGTGAACCCGACGTGAAAGTGCTGTGTCACTTTTCAGCAAGATGGGAGACTCGCAAGAAGAGATGATAGATGACAATTTCATGAAGATCCTGTTTCAGTCATTTACCACTTATATGCAGCAATAAGCTCACGCGAAACGTGATAGTGATGCCATGGATGCCTTGAAAGCTGTCCAACAGGAGATGAAGCAGTTTAATGGCTAGCAAGTGTCAACTTACTTGCATTTGTATGAAGAAAAGATGAAGTTTTTTGGGGTTTCTCAAGATGTTTGGAGCCGCTACTTTTTGCGGATCGTGGTGCGCGCTCTTGAAGTCCGAATTTCAGAAATTCAAGAAACACATGCAGGTTGGGCAGAGTTTAAGAAGGCATTAAAAGATGAATATTTCCTGGAGGATACAGGTCTTATGAATCGCAGGAATTTCTTAGCATGGGTTTCTATGCCTAATAAGGGACTTTCAGTTACCGCTCTTCTGCGAGAGTTTGAGAGCCGCTATGATCAGTTGGATGGAACTGAGCAGCAAGCTTTGGAGATGCAGAAAGTGGAGTTATTTTTACAAGCTACTGATGCTGATTTACAGGAAAAGTTGGATGATCTTTTGGAAGATCAAGCTACTGATTCAGGTTTAAAGACCGAGTGGAGACATGTCATTGATGCTGTGAATGCTCTTGTTAAGAAGCAGCGTAGGAGAGTACGATTGCATCGTAATACAGGATCAGTTTCTGAAAAATCCTTGGAGACTTCTTCTTCTACCCCTGCTGCAACTTCTTTACCTAAGCCTACTCCTCCTGTTGTGAATCCACCAGTTCCTGTTGCTCCAGTGCCCTTATCTGTAGATGATGTTATTAAAGGCTTGGCAGATTTGACGATTGAAGCAGTCAAAGCTGAAGTTGGTAAGTTAAAGGAGCAACTTATGTCAGTACCTGCTGTAGCACCTGCTCTAGCGACTACTTTTCCAGCTGGTCAAAGAAAAGGGAGACGATGTATTTGGTGCGATAGTACAGAGCACCAACACTGCAGAGATTGTGATGCTTTTCAGGAAGCACGTAAGAAGAATGTAGTGTTCTGGGGACAAGATGGGAAGATATGGCTGACAGAGACTGGCGCTCCTCTTGACACGAACTTCGGTAAGGGAGGCATGAAGAAGCTTGTTGATGATATGGCTGTGCGATCAGCTTATGTGAGTGTTAGAGGAGATGCTTCAGCTTATGGAGTCCAGCTTGAGCAAAAATTAGATGGAGACTCTGCTTTATGGTCCTCTGTCTTGGAGATAGCGAGAAGAGAGAAAGTTCAGGCATCTACTATGACTTGTGTGGGCTCCAGTATCCGAGGAGAAACAGGATGGGATTCTCCTGTTGACAGGTATTCTATTTTTGCTTATAGGCTAAAACACAGGGTTTAGATGCCATGGTTGAGGAAAAGAGAAGAAGAGATGAGGAGGGTCCCAGCACCTCCAAAAAGACTAGAGGGGGTGACTTTGTTTCACCACCTGTTACAGCTCCACCTATGTCAAGTTCTCCAGCTCAATCAGGTCCTGAACAACCTATGGGAGACAAGCTGATGAAAGAGAAGAGGCAACCAAGAAAGGAGCCAGGATTTAAGCTCTTGTCAGACCTTGATATGCAGACGGATATGAGTAAGATTTTTCATGAAAGAATTTTGAATAGTGAAGTCACTTTTACTGTTGGAGAAGCTCTTGGGATTGCTAGAAGAGAAATACAGGATCAGATGCAGGATCTTTTACGGAGGAAACGACATTGTGGCATGGAGCTCTTGGGGAAGAGCATGATGATGCAGTGATGGTTGAGAATGCTTCTGTTAATCCGCAATTGGAGAAAATAGTTCAGCCTATGCAGTATGAAGATGATGATATCCCTATTCTCATTCCTCGCAGCCATTTTTCACGAAGCCATTGGGCTAGAGAAACCAATGAGACAGTGGTAAGGATTGGAGAGAAACAAATTCCTTTGATCGCTTTAGTCGATCATGGTTCTGAGATTAATCTTATTGCTCGAGGTGTTTATGAGAGTGGCAAGTGGCCTATGGATACAGAGCATGGCTGGCGCATGAGAGCCGCCAATAATACTTCTGGTGATATGTATGCTACTTGTCCAAGTATCAGAATTTCTATTGGTAATGTTGAAGAGGATTATCATTGCTTTGTTCAGGATTCTTGCTCTTATCCGATTATTCTTGGACAGCCTTTCATTACAGAAGCAAGAATGGAAACGAAAGTGATGGATGATGGGTCAGCTTATGCATGGATACGCAATAAAGATGGTATGCGAGCTGTTCAGTTTATGACTGTTGGGGTAAATCATCCGAGAAACAGGGACTCCTTGCGTGAGGCACCACTACCTGCAAAGGAGTTGGATTTTCATTAAGTACCGCTGTCTTGTGAGACGCCAGTGGTACGAAGTGGAGAAAAGAGGAGATCTCGCCTCCTGGCAGCCAGTCTTTCTCCAATAATTTTATTGGTTTTTCTTCAGATAGTTCAGTGAGTTATCAGAAAATTTTAGATTTGCCTAGAGCTGCCAGGCAGTACATTGGTCGTAAGGAGAAAGAGTTGAAGAATGCAGGTATTTTGCAAGCAGAAGAGCATGTAGATGGATTGTATAAAGGGATGTCTTATGCAGATACATTGTTTGAGATGGGAGAAATGCTGAAAAATTGATGTATGTAAGGGTTCAAAGATCATACCTGTGCAAACCTTGGATATGTTTCAGGAATTTTCTGCTTTTATGCTGAAAACAAAGTTAGAGACTGAGAAAACTCAGCAAACTGAATTTATGGCTTATCTTGATCAGCTCTAACAGAGTTGCAGAGGGCTGAAACCTTTCACCCAATAGAGTTAAATGATGGAAAAATTCAGCATATGGAGTATGAGGCTGCACCCATGCAGTCCATAGAGCCGACGGCTGAATCCATTCAGCCAACAGAGTTGAATGCTGAAAAATTTCAGCATACAGAGTTAGGCTGCACCCATGCAGTCCATAGAGCAAAGGGCTGAAAATTTTCAGCCAACAGAGTTGAGAGTTGCTGAAAATTTGCATAAATTGCAGCAAAGAAAAGAGTGCTTGAATGATGCCAAGGTTGACACAAAATATAAAACAGTTGATAAGAAGGTTAAGCCGGTTGCTGGGCCGCTTCCTCCTGATAGTGATGAGCAGATAGAAAAAGCAATGAAGCAGCCTATGTTGAGAGATCCTGCAAATATTGGACATAAATTTACAACTGAAACTCTTGCAGAATTGAAGATTGGAAATGATGATTTCTTGCTTCTAGTGGAAAAAGAATGTTTTAGAGAGATGCTTGGACGTCATGGTAAGGCATTTGCTTTCTTTCCACATGAAATTGGCTGCATTAATCCCGAATTGGTTGCACCTATGGTCATCTTCACTGTTCCTCATGTACCATGGAATATGCGTCCTATACCTGTGCCTAAAGCACACTTGCCAAAGCTGATAGAGTTTCTGAATGAGAAGATTAAGATGGGGATTTTGAAACCCTCTTCTGCACCCTATTCTAACAGGTGGTTTACTATACCAAAGAAGAATGGTACTTTGAGATTTATTCAGGATATGCAGCCCGTGAACAAAGTGACAATCAGGAATGTGGGAACAGGTCCAGTTGTGGATGAATTTGCTGGGGCTTTTGCAGGACGAGCCATCTATTCTCTAGGTGACTTGTATTTAGGTTATGATCAGTTTCAGCTTGCCTTGGAAAGCAGGGATAGTACTACTATGCAGACACCTATTGGTCTTGTGAGGATGTGTACCCTGCCTCAAGGTGCCACAAACTTAGTTGCTCATATGATGAATGCTATGCATAGAGTTCTAGGAGACTATATTCCGCAGTATACCATGCCTTTCCTAGATGATGTGCCTATTAAGGGTTGTGCAGAAGAAGAAAAGAATGAAAGTCTTGATTTGCGTGGATGTAGACAGTTTGTGGTTGACCACTTGGTTGCTTGTGAGCAAATATTGACACGATTAGAGGAGGTAAACTTGACTCTTTCAGGGCTGAAATCTGTATTTGGTGTTAATGAAGTCATCATAGTTGGGCATATGGTTGGATATTATGGCAGGAAGCCTTCACCTGTGCAAAGGTGGATGCCATAAGCAGGATTGCAGAGTATTGCTCGACTACTTCAGAGGTGCGGAGATTTGTGGGAGCTTGTGTATTTTACATGATTTGGATTCCTCATTTTGCTCATATAGCAGATGTTCTCTATCAGCTGCTTCGAAAGGGGCAGAAATTTCATTGGGATGAGAAGCATTCGAAAGCCATGCGTAAACTCAAGAAGCTGTTACAGTCAGCTCCTACTCTTCGCAAGGTAGATTATCAGTGTGGACGGCCGATCATGTTGATAGTTGATACTAGCCCTATTGGCATAGGTTGGGCAGTGGGACAGGATGATGCTGATGGAAATAGATATGCAATCCGCTTTGGAGCTAAAGTTCTTAATGAGTGACAGAGGAGATATCCGCAGATCAAAAGAGAGTTGTGGGGAGTAGTTACTGCACTGAAGTGTGATAAAGGGTATTTCATTGGAGCTTCAATTGTTGTGGAAACAGATTGTTTGCCTTTGCTTGGCATGATTACTAGTTGCTCGACTCTAGATATAGCGATGCTTCTCTGGATTGCCTATATCAAATCATTGAATCTAGAATTTCGACACATAGCAGGGAAAGATAATCTAGTTGACATGCTATCTAGAGCGAGATATGAGGATGAGGAGCCAATGCTTGCAGAAGATGATGAGACAGAGTTTGCAGCTTCTGTCCTTGTTCATGATTGTCATGTATCTACTGTTGAAGCCTTTATTGAAGAACTTTATGTTGACGAGTGGCTGCAAATTGGACAGTATCTAAGTTCATTGACTCGAAGAGCTAATTGGACAGATCATGAATTCAAGAAAATCAGAAGGAAGGCTTATAGGTATTTCTTAAAAGATAGTTTTCTTTTGGAAGCATCCAAAGAAGAGAGGAGGCTTGCCCTTGAGAGTAGTTTGTGATATAGCGATGCAGATACAGATTATGCGAGAGTTTCATGAGAGCTCATGGGCTGGACATAGAGGTGTGTGGGCTACCTATGAGAAAATCAAAGAAAGATACTGGTGGAAAGGGATGTATAAAGATGTTTCTCACTTTGTGGAGACTTGCAGGGACTGCCAGCTTTACTCTTTAGTGCGACATCGTGATGAGTTGCATCCGACTTATCCACTATGTATGCATTATAAGTGGGTGGTAGACTTGGTTACTTTGCCAGTGGGACTTTGGCAGATTAGATATCTTGTCTTGGCTAGGGAGGATCTTACAAACTATGTTGAAGGCAGATCTTTGTGGACAAAGACCACCACTACAGTATGTAAATTCTTGTTGGAAGAAATATTTTGCAGGTATGGATGTATAGGCAAGATTACAGTTGATCGTGGAGAGCTAGATGCAGATGAAGTTAGAGAATTTTTCTCACGGCTTGGGATTAAACTGGCTCTTACTACTGCCTATAATCCAGAGGGAAATGGCAAAAGTGAAAGAGGACATCTGCCGATAGTTAAAGCATTGGCAAAAGCTTGTAGAGGTCAGATTGGGGATTGGCCGAGATTTCTACCTTTTGCATTGTGGGTTGATCGCTCTACACATAGTGTGACTACTGGATACATGCCTGCAGAGTTGATGTATGGCCAAAAACCTGTCATGCCTACAGAAATTTGTGCTCTCACTTGGAGTGTTCTTCCGTGGCATGAGAATTTATCAAGGGAAGAGCTTCTAGCTCTTCGGACTCGTCAACTAGAGAGAAGAACAAAAGATGTACAGCTAGCAGCTAATCGTTTGAAGGCAGCCCGACTCAGAAACAAGGACATGTTTGATTTAAGGCATCGCTTGAGGCCTAGAGCCATAAAAGAAGGAGATTGGGTTCTAGTCTACGATAATAGTCTAGAGAATCAGCATAGTAGCATGAGAAAAATGGTTCAAAGATGGTTTGGGCCATATGAGGTGAAACAGGTTTTTGATAATGGTACTTATGAGTTGGCTGAATTAGATGGAACAGTATTGAGGGTGCCCATTGCTGGAAAACGAGTCAAGATTTTCAAGAGAAGAGAAGATGAAGAATATGCACTTGAAGCATTGACAGAAGAAAAACAGGTAGAAGAAAGTCAAGCAGAAGAAGCGGAGAATATGGATGATGAAGCTGATGGAGATACAGGTCTACTAGAAACTGAAGAAGGACTCGACCTATTTGTGGATTTGAATGATCCTGGATAGTTGGCTCATCCGGAGGATGCGCAGGTTTAGAGGGGGTGGATGTCGTGCTGCTGCACATCCGAGTCGTATACACCTCCATTTCTTTTGTTGTGCATTTGTGTTATTTTCTGCGTGTGATTCATTGTGTGCGAGATGCATTATGATAATCCGCATCTAATGTATATATTCCGTTAGTGTGTGTGTATGATTTTGTTTGGATGCATGATGTGTGTGTGTTAGAAAAATATGAAAAACTGATGCCAAAGGACATTATCAAGCTGATAATTTCAATGATGATCTCTAAGAAAAGTGCAGGGAATTATGAAATCAAAGGAAGGATTGTGGAAGCGATCATCTAAGTTCAAAAGTTCCCATGACATAGAGTTGAAGGAAGTCTCTCAAAAGCTGCTTAAGCAAGCAAAGCACTAGTGAAGCACCGAGGGAGTATTTTGCCATTCCAAATTTCAAGGCCGAAGTCGAAGTTTATGCGCAGATTATTCATTGTAAAGCTGACTGACAAAGGGGCAATGCATGACTTCAAAGATAAATCTCAAAGTCAAAATCAATGTTGGTGCTTAGATCTTGTAAGGGTGTACAGAAACTATCTTGTCAAAGAGGAGGTTTTTTTTATCCCTGCTCAACTAAAAGAGGAGAAGGGGAGACTAATTTAGTTTCAAAAACCGTTTTTGGAGGGAAAAAGCATCTTTTGGTAAAAAAAGGAAAGGTTTTTTCAGGCGCTTTGGGGGGGAAGAAGACAGGGTGGAGCTCCCAGTCGTGTGGGGGGGGCCAACCTAGGCTACCGCCAAGCGTTGATCTACAAGACTGAATTATTCTCCAATAAAAGTTCAGTGCAACATTGAGAAGAGTCTTCAATAGATGAAGCTGATGCTTAATGATGAATGACAGTAATACGTTATGACTATTGGCGCATCTCCTTCACCGGCATGGAGGAGAAGCTGATCGGATGCGGAGGAAAGCTGCAGCGATATCGAAGAAGATGAGGCTCGTGTGGGAATGCGCAGTCTGCAACCTGTGGATGAGGTGATGAGCTTGAGGAAGCACTCGTCACTTGCAAACTCACGATGGCCACGCAGCCGTGTGCATTGAAGAGGCCTTTTGTTTTTCGATGAACCTTCCGTAAAAGGAGCCAATCAACCAATCAGTCGACAGTCTATTGTAGGCAATCAAGAAGTTGCTGCCTCAAAAGCTCTGACTGGTAATGCCATCTTCTTGGTGAAAAATTGGCGAATTCTTTCGTGCAAGTTTGGTTTCTAGGAGTACTTTAAGAAGTACTATACTGATTTGGCTGGGCCAAAAAACACTGAGAAGTACAAGACCCTTATTTACCTGACGGGATCAGCTTCTGCAGAATTCATTGCAGACATTGCTTTATGTCCTTTTGAAGCTGTGAAAGTTTGTGTTCAAACCCAGCCAGGTTTTTCCAGAGGCTTGGCTGATGGATTTCCCAAGTTTGTTGCATCCGAGGGCTACCCAGGCCTTTATAAGGGTCTTGTTCCACTATGGGGTCGCCAGATTCCATACACTATGATGAAGTTTGCATACTTTGAGAAAACGGTTGAGCTGCTGTATAAGAATGTTGCACCTATTCCCAAAGAAGAGTGCTCAAAACCTACACAGCTTGCAGTTAGCTTTGCTGGTGCCTACATTACAAGAGTTTTCTGTGCCATTGTCTCACATCCAGCTGACAATCTTGTGTCTTTCCTAAACAACTCTAAGGGTGCACAGCCTGTTGTAACTGCTTTTCATGTACGAAAGAGGTGGTCAATGCAATATATGTTGAATTGAAGAACAGGGTATGTGGCTGAACTGGAATGTCTGAATCCTCCACATATACATGCTATAAGACATTCATGCATCGTTTCTGGAAGAACAGGTCGTGCCGGCAAACAGAGAACGGCTATTCTTATGCTTATACAATTTCAGATGTGGACACTTGATACTCTAGAACATTGCAGATTCCAGTACATAGATTCTTTCAGCTCTCTTGATCTCCTGAAATCTTCTGCTGATCAGGCAATTGTCAAGATACAAAATGTATATGCTGATGTGATCCATATTTGATAGAAACCTCTGAGAACATCGGAAATCAGATGTGTTGTACAACAAATGATTCTCTGCACTAAGGGACATGTTTGACTGGATTACTGGATAATGTCCATTCTTCTGTTCAATGTAACTGTCATCAGAAATTTTCTGATCATGAATTTCTTGTAACACTCTTGACAAGAAATATAGTGAAATTTGGCATCAAATATTTGAATTCTTCTGGTTAGCCTCTTCCCTTGCTGTATCTTGAACCCTGTGTTCTGCAGCCTTTGCGTGAACTTTACGACAACGGGTATACAAGGCTTGTATATTTTGTTTGGCTTTTATGGTCTTTGTCTTTTGCGTTTGCGGTATTCGTTTTCTTCGAAGAAACTGCGTATGACCTTCTGCGTTTGCTGAAACTGGTTCAGCAAGTCTGCAGGTGTGAATAGAGTCTACCAGAGAGCAATATAGTGATTGTGTGCTTCTACGTGTGAACAACCTTTATGGGAGTGGTTGGATAAGTCAGTAGTGACCTCTGTGACTTAAGTAACTTGCAGAAGTAAGGAGGTTTAGTGGACTTGGGTGATTAAGCTTCTTTAAAGCTTAATTGACTTAAGCTTTAGGAGAAAAACTGATCTGGCGATGATTTTGATTTTAGGAGGGGGATCGTTTTTTGCGCCGTCGACCCAGGTGAGTACATGCCGCTGCCGCCATTCGTCAAATTCGTGATTGAAGCTTTTCTAAAGCTTCTTATTAAACTTACTAAGCTTTAATTCAAAGCTTTAAAGCTTTTGAGATATGGAGCTTACTATTTGTCTGGTTGAAAAATGACTTGAAGAAGAAGATGTCTACGTGGTCCTCCGCCTCCACAGGCTGGTCCTTCGCGATCAAAGAGTGTAGAAGGGGGTTCTTGATCGCCAAGAACACACTAGTATCGATCGTTTGCGATGAAACTAACTATAGAGTTCGATCGTTTCCAGGAGCTCCGCCTTCAGGCAAGATGATAAGCGATTGGAAGATCTCGATCTCAGCTTCGCTTTGATATCACTGGTACGCAGATCGGATGCTGTAAGCGCAAGTAGTGAGCGTTAAAAGGTCTGCAAGAACAAAAGAACTCTACTTTTTGCACACAAATCAATGTAGAAAGCTTGTACGACATGAACAAGAGGCCAATTAGGTGCAATCTCCCCCCATGCCTTATTTGAGCCCTCCACAAAGCATGTATTTCATTTATTAATCATTTTCAAGCTCAAATAATAGCCCAAATTACAAAATAGCACACTTTTGGATTTTGAGTTTGCTTTTGTGCCAAATAGAATTAAAGCTAATGGGCACCTAAGAAGTCAGGCGTACCCAAATACAATGTCCAAATACAAACATCTAAATCGTGTGCCCATGCGCATACAAAAATAATAAATAAATATCAAGCGCCTTGATAAATAAGCACGACAAAATATAGGCACCATGCCTAAGACATGCGCCCATCAAAATATTGACGATAACTTGAATACACGCTATCCTCCAATGCTTTCCACTGCCACCCTTGCTATCTCTACACATCAATGCTTTCCACTTTGTGTATGAGCCCCGGTAATAAAAGTTTACGAAATCCACGGAATCCACCGTGGCACGGAATCTACCGTGCATGTAATATGCCTCCTGGCATTAGCCACGGCCATGGCCACGACCACGGCCACAGCCATGACCACGGCCACGACCACGGCCACGACCACGACCATGACCACGACTACGATAACCACGATGATGACCACGACCACCATGACTACGACTACAACTACGACTATGACCACGACACGACTACGACTATGACCATGACCACGACTACGACTAGGACTACAACCACGACTACAACTATGACTACAACCACGACCACGACCATGACCACGACCACGACCACGACCACGACCACGACCATGACCGTGACCACGACTACGACAACCATGACCAGGACTACGACGACCATGACTACGATTACAACTACTTATATAGAGATGAAGAGAGAGACAATAGTTAGGAAGAGAGTAAAGTTAGAGAAGAAGAGGAGAGAAGTGAGAGATGTAGAAATAGAAAGAGAGATAGAGAGAGAAAATAGATAGGGGAAGATAGAAGGATTTAGAGAGAGTATAGGAAGAGATAAAGAGAGAAGATTGAGAGAGAGAGAAGGGTTGAGAGAAGAGAGAGGAGAAAGAGAAAGACATCCGACTAGAGCATTTGTCACCCATAGTCAACACACTGTGGAAAACACAAGTACAAATTGGCATTGAATTATGGCAACAAAATCCACCACAAAACAATAGTTATAATACTTGAGGTAGGATTTCAAAGTCCTACTGATTTCAATCGATCATGGATGCCATACTATGGGTAGGTTGCACTCACTAAGAATAGAATTGGTGATTCACCTCATCTTCTCTCCATCATCAATAGAATTCTCCTTTACCATTTGCAACTCGCCCACCTTCTCTCCACACTATTGTACACTACAATCTCTATGAGGGCATGAGATTGGGATCTCCAGAGATACCAAAGCATGATCTCTAGCTTGATGGTTGCATATATACTACTACTACTCATGGAATAAACCTTAAAATAGTTATTATGCTCAAATATATGCTTGTTAGAGTAGAAATTTGTTCCTAAGACTATTCTAAAGAAGAAAGAGGGTTAATGATAAAAGAGTGTCTTTCCTTGCAAGTGATTTTATATTATATTTTTAAATTAAAATTGATAGTTAAAGATGAGTTTCCTAAGAGATCTTGTGGTGATGCAGTTTTAGTTTTGCGAAGCATATGAATGATGCTATTTTAGTTTTTTGTATTTGTCTTTTTAAGAAGAGATTGATTTTTATGGAATATCCAAAGTTATTTTTGGATTTACGTTATGAAAAATGAATGTTTTTCTAACTCATAGGCTGATTGCATTTGTTGTATACTTGCGTGGTGGAGACTAGGACAAGCCCCATGTATGAGAGGTCTCTTTGTAGGAAGAACATTATGTTAGGAGGTGCAAATGTGCTAGGGTTATCTAGCCATATATCCCTTAGGTTTATTGAGGATCAGCCTAATCCCTATGAGCCTAGGATGAGCTTATCATAAGGCCTTATTTCCTTTTCCCTCTTTCTCTCCCTCTCTCATTTCCTCTCCCTCCCTCACCCTCACCCTCTCTTTCTCTCCCTCTCTCATTTCCTCTCCCTCCCTCACCCTCACCCTCACCCTCTCCTTCTCTCTTTCCCTATTATGTTTAATGATTTTTCTATCTTTTTCTCTCTCCTCTCCCTCTCTCATTTCCTCTCCCTCCCTCACCCTCACCCTCACCCTCTCTTTCTCTCTTTCCCTATTATTTTTAACATCTTTTTCTCTCTCCTCTCATTCTCTCATTTTTTCTCTCTCCTCTCATTCTCTCTTTTTTTCTCTCTCCTCTCCCTTTCTCATTTCCCTATTATGTTTAATGTCTCTCTCCCTCTCCCATTTCCTCCCCCTCTCCCTCCCCCTCTCTTTCTCTCTCCCTCCCTCCCTCTCCCTCCCTCTTCCTTTCCCATTTCCTCCCCCTCTCCCTCTCCCTCTCTTTCTCTCTCTCTCTCCCTCCCTCTCCCTCTCTCTCATTTTCCTATTATGTTTAATGTCTCCCTCCCTCTTCTTTTCCCATTTCCTCCCCCTCTCCCTCTCCCTCTCTTTCTCTCTCTCTCTCTCCCTCTCCCTCTCTCATTTCCTCCCTATCTCTCTCCCATTTCCTCCCTCTCCCTCTCCCTCTCCCTCTCTCTCATTTTCCTATTACGTTTAATGTCTCCCTCCCTCTCCCTCTCCCTCTCCCATTTCCTCTCCCTCTCTCATTTCCTCTCCCTCCCTCTTCCTCCCCCTCTCTTTCTCTCTCCCTCCCTCTTCCTTTCCCATTTTCTCCCCCTCTCCCTCTCCCTCTCTTTCTCTCTCTCTCTCTCCCTCCCTCTCCCTCTCTCGTTTCCTCCCTCTCCCTCTCTCATTTCCTCTCCCTCCCCCTCCCGCTCCCTCTCCCTCTCTTTCTCTCTCGTTTCCTCTCCCTCTTATCAATATACACAAATTATACAAAAAACAAGTAAAAGAGAGAGAGAGAATGCACTCACAGAGGGTTTGGCGGCTCCTCTTCATGACGGCGACTCCTCTTCGCCCTCTGTACACCTCCTCCTCTTCTTCGCGAACGGCGGTGGCGGCGACGGTGGCGGTGACAAGCCTTCTTTCTCTCTTTCTCTCCCTCTTAGCAAAACGGTTACGCTCCCTCTCGCTCTCTTTCGCAAATGTGAAAAATGTAACGCGCTTGGGTTTCGGCCTACATTTTTTTGCTCTAAGTACCCTTGCTATTTGTGTCATTATTAGCGATGCCACTATTTGTCGTCACTAATCGGCATCGCTATGGCCTGATATCCTTGTAGTGTCAGTTCCTGGTCATCATACAGAGCAGTACTACGGGCTCCTCCTTAACGCACTCGTAGTTTTTGCAGCCTGTTTGTACGTCTCCTCCTCATCTTAGAATGGGAGATCGATGATTGCTAGGACATGCATCTAATCTTGCTCATCCTCAAGATAAGGGATGTATTTGGTTAGGGGTCTATGAGACTTCCTTATTGGTGTATCACCCCTAAGTATGGTAGAGATGGCATCCAAGTTGACAGGAGTCATCTTCCAAGTGTCCATCTCAACCTTTACTGCTTTCGTTTGCTTCCCCAGGAATATTAGACAGTTGCCGATCTTCAATGACTTGAGCATTTCTCATCTAGGGTCATCCTAGCAGAATATCATAGTCCACTCCCTTCATGATAATGAAGTTCACAGAGAACTGAACACCCATGATCTTCACTGGCCAATTTTCTAAGACTTCAAATGGCCTTACTTTCATTATGTTAGCTAGAGTGACATTGAATCTAGTGATTTTGACAGGTGGGTTTTCCCAAGCCTGGAGCATAGTATTGCTCAACACACTCACTCCCACCCTGGTATCTACTATTTCCTTCTATGTGATGTCTCCTAGGGCTAGGATAGGCAAAGCTGCATGCATCTCAGTGCCTTCCCAAAAGGCATTAACGTATAGTGACTTTGGCACTGAGTGCAGTGTCAAGTTTGGTATCTACGTGACTGCATGATGATCCTGTATGTCAGCAGTGGTAGCATGCTCCATCGATTCTTCTACCCAATGTTTCAACTCCTGCCATAGTGTGGGGTGCTGTCTGAGCAGGTCTCCTAAACTGAGGATCACTAGGGTGGTCACTAATGTCGCGAGGATATTTCTGGTTATTTGCCTCTCTCCTAGGTTTGTGCTCCTTGGCACACTGGTCTTGACTGATCAGCTAGCTTGTGGCATCTAAACTTGGCCTAGGTGGCACCGCCTGTGGCATGGTGTGTGTCTCTCAACCTTGGTCATATAGGTGAGATTCGAGTGCTTATACTAGAGAGATCGTCGATCTTATCCTCTAATATAGGCTCAGTATCCTTGAGATGCTCTTGGGCCGCTTTTACCCACTCCTTAACTTTGGCTATTGGCTCAATTTGGCACCTAGGGTGGGGATACTTCCCTAACTTTGCACTCCCTTTCTTTGCCTCTTTGGAGCGGTAGTTTCTACCTCTGCATCCATGACCTTCTTGCCAGTCACTAGTGTTGTCGTACTCTCAATCTTAAGAGTGACCTTTGCATTAGTCTTTTTCTTCCTTCTCTATCGACTCTTTTTTCCTATTGAGGCTTCATCTACATTTCTAGGCCCTGGCAGTGGCATGCTTGCCTGCTTGCTCTAGTCATGACATGCAATGAGATGGGTGTGTCCTTGCTCGGTCTTGATCTACAGTCTTCCCCTTGCCTAGCTCGGTCTTGATCTACAGTCTTCCCCTTGTCTTGCATCCTAGGAGTTGATTGTTGAGATATTAAGCTCCACTCGTGATATGCCAGGGTGACCGTTGTGCATTTATGTCACCGACTCGTTAGCTGCAGATGCGGTTGGTACACTGCCCATAAATAATAACTAGATGATAGCTATCCTTATCTACTCTAGTTCGTGGCTCAGTTCGTATGCCACCTTAGTTAATTGAGTCTGGTTTGAGACCCATATATAGGGTTCTTCTATTTCTTTGTACTAGAGTTCTTTTGCCTTACACAACTAAGAAGAGGAAAATTGTTTTCAGCCTCTACATGTTCAACATATTCACCAATTTTAATTTCTAAATCATGAACTTCTTGTGTATCATTGTATCTAGTGCCTAAGAATGCAGCTTTTATGCGATAGTGAGTCGGAACAATACGTAAATTCAATTCTTTGACCAATTTTGTGGAAATAAAATCATGACATCATGAATGGAGAATTGCAACAAGGGAATTATGCATCTTTTAGTAGACAGAGTGATGACAGAAATGAGAATTTGTTTATGGTGCAGCACATGAAAAATTCTGTGACAAGTGTAGAAGAAAGCAACGAAGTGTGGTATGTTGACTCAGGTGTGTCAACCACATGACAAGTCATGCAGAATGGATGCAGGATGCAAGGAAAATGGAAAAACCAGGATTTGTGGAGACTGGTGATGATACTGCACATCCTATTGTGGAGATTGAAAAAATTCATTTGTCTATGCAGGATGGGAAAAAGAAATACCTATTAGATGTATTTCATGTCCCGAATATCACCAAAAACCTGGTTTCTGTTGATCGAATGGTTGAGTAGGGCTTGCAGGTCAGATTTAATCCTCATGGATGCTTTGTTGATGATATGAAAAATAAAGGTCGCTTGATAACAAAAGGAAAGAAGAAGGGCAGAATGTTTACATTGGATGCAGACATGCCTGAATTGAGTGTAGCAATGTTTGCACATGGGACTGGTGTAGTTGTAGATATTGATATCTGGCATAAACGCATTGGTCATGTTAATGTACAGTGACTTAAATCAATGTAGGCCCAAAATATTGTTGTAAGATTGCCTAAATTCAAGGTTTCAGAAATGCATAAGGTATGTGAAGCCTGTCAATTTGGAAAACAGGCAAGGAAACCATTTCCTAGACATGTTTAAGAGAGTAAGAAGCCATTGGAATTAATCCACTTTGATGTATGGACTACTAAAGCTGCATCTATTGGAGGCTATCATTATTTTGTCACTTTTATTGATGACTAAAGCAGAAAAGTTTGGGTGTATTTTATGAAAAAGAAAAGTGAAGTGTTTGGGCATTTCAAAACTCTTAAAGGTATGGTTGAAAAAGAAACAGGCTTGCAAATAAAATGCCTAAGGACAGATGGAGGGGGAGAGTACCTCTCAAATGAGTTTGCAAGGTTCTTGTAGGAGCATGGCATAAAGCAACAATATTCATGCAGTCATACCCCACAACAAAATGGAATTGCAAAAAGGAAAAACAGGCATATTGGAGAGGTATCTCGTGCCATGCTCAACGAAAAAGACCTGCTAGATTTTTATTGGGCTGAAGCAGTTGCTACAGCAGTCTACATAATGAACAGGACTCCCACTGCAACAATACATGGCATGACTCCAAAGGAGAGGTATACTGGTAGGAAACCAAATATTTTTCATTTGAAATTTTTTGGTTCCATTGCCTATGTTCATCTGCCAGATGAGTTGAGATCCAAGTTGGATCCAAAAGCTGAGAAGTGCATCTTTATTGGTTACTCTCTGTAGCTATAACCCTTCTACTCATAAGTTTACAGTGAGCATAGATGTTGTTTTTGATGAGATAAGTAGCTAGTATAAACCAGTAAATGTGATTGATAATGTAGATGCACAAAATGGTAATGCTACACAGAATTCACAGCAGCAATCACAAAATATTAGTGGACTTGGAGTGTACTCTAGCAGTGGTTCACATTCTTCGCCATGGATGGGCAAATTGATATCAGGAGAATCTTCTCAAAGCAATGCAGATAATGGTATGCAGGTATCACGAAAAGGAAAAGAGAAGGTAGATCAGCCCATGTTTGATGTGAATGCAGGCCACTCTTATGTGGATGGTGAATCTAGTGGCTCAGAACAGAGCATTGATGATGAGTTGGGTATTCCTTCTATTGTTACACCTAGAGTAAGGAAGACCAGGGATGTTTTGAGAGCATCTGGAAGTGCGCCTACTTTGCGTAGGTCTACTAGAGCTAGGTATCTTGTGGATAGGCTGAAATATGATGGATTTACAGCCATTCACTATGTCTATATAGTCAAAGTGATACAGGAACCAGAACCCACTTCTTTTGAGCAAGGCATGGAAAAATAAAAATGGAAGAAAGCCATGGATGAAGAAATGGATGCTTTGGAAGCAAATGCTACATGGGAATTGGTACCTTTGCCTAAAGATAAGAATGCAATTGGTTGTAAGTGGGTTTATTAAGTGAAGCACAATGCAGATGGTTCTATGAACAGATACAAGGCAAGATTAGTAGTCAAGGGGTATACACAAACATATGGCATTGATTATGAAGAAACATTCAGTCCGGTTGCAAGGATGGCAACCGTAAGAGCAGTCATTGCTATGGCTGCATCAAAGGGATGGTCTTTACATCAGATGGATGTAAAGAATGCCTTCTTGCATGGTGATTTGCAAGAAGAGGTCTATATGGAGCAGCCACCAGGTTATGTGCATGCTGTTCATCCTGAGTTTGTTTGCAGGTTGAAGAAAGCCTTGTATGGCTTGAAGCAAGCACCTACAGCATGGTCTGACAAGATAGGACACTATCTTGTCACTATTGGCTTTCAAATTTCCAAGGAAGATATCTCACTTTATGTGAGAGAAACAAAGAAAGGTATTATGCTGCTTGTCATTTATGTTGATGATTTGATTATCACAGGTGATAGTGATGAAGATATCCTTCATGTGAAAATGCTATTGAAGTAGAAGTTTGAGATGAAGGATTTGGGAGAGCTGCGTTATTTCTTGGGCATTGAGGTGATTAGATCATCAAGTGGGATATGGCTCTTGCAAAGGCAGTATGGATTGGACATGCTGTCCAAATATGGGATGACAGGCTGTAACCCTATTTCAGTTCCTTTGGAGCAGAATGTGAAGCTGAGTGCAGATGCAGGTGAGCTTCTCGAAGACCCTACTATGTACAAACACATAGTAGGAAGTTTGATTTATATAACTATTACCAGGCCAGATTTGAGCTATGCTGTTGGATTGGTAAGTTAGTTTATGCAGGCTCGAAGGAAACCACATTTGGATGTGGCTAGACACATACTCAGGTATGTGAAGTCCACATTGCAGTATGGACTATTTTATGAGATTGGGGTTCAGATATAGTTGCATGGATACACTGATGCTGATTGGGCTGGTAGTATTTCTGATAGACGATCTACCAGTGGATATGTGTTCTCTTTTGGGAGTGTTGCAGCCACTTGGAGCAGCAAGAAACAACCTACAGTTGCCTTGTCGAGCATTGAGGCTGAGTACATGGGTGCAGCAATGGCTGCATGTGAGGTAGCTTGGTTGCATAAGCTACGTTATGATATGCATCAGTCTACAGATGGGCCAGTTGTCATTTATTGTGAAAACATGAGTAGTATACACTTGGCAAATAACCCAGTCTATCATGCTAGAATAAAGCACATTGAGATGCATTATCACTATGTGCGAGAGAGAGTTTTACTAGGTCTTATTGATCTAGTTTATGTCAGCACAGAGGATCAGATAGCTGACATATTTACGAAGGCATTGGGTGCAGAGAAGCTGCGCAAGTTCAGAGACCTACTTGGTGTGCACGAATTGGGATTGAGCTCGAGGGGAAGTGTTGAGATATCGAGCTCCACTTGTGATATGCCAGGGTGACCGTTGTGCATTTATGTCACCGACTTGTTAGCTGTAGATGCGGTTGGTACACCGCCCATGAATAATAGCTAGATGACAGCCTTATCTACTCTAGTTCGTGGCTCAGTTAGTATGCCACCTTAGTTAGTTGAGTTTGGTTTGAGACCCATATATAGGGTTCTTCTATTTCTTTGTACTAGAGTTCTTTTGGCTTACACAACTAAGAAGAGGAAAACTGTTTTCAGCCTCCACCTGTGTGTGTATTCCCCCATTGTGCAAGAAGAAAGCTACAAGTGAGACTCCTTCCTTCTCTCCCACAATCTTGACATTG
This sequence comes from Lygodium microphyllum, assembly GCF_053477565.2. Lineage (NCBI taxonomy): Eukaryota > Viridiplantae > Streptophyta > Polypodiopsida > Schizaeales > Lygodiaceae > Lygodium > Lygodium microphyllum. The sequence goes on along the minus strand of NC_141145.1, from coordinate 96,616,693 downwards.
ATTCCTTGCTGGAGGCAGTGGTCCTCTCTGAGGTCCTCTAAGTGGAGTTGTCGCAATTTGAACTTCTAGAGCTTCTCTCTCTCAGGTGGTCATTTACCATAATTGCTTCGTCAAAGACCCTAGTTAACACGTCTCGTTGCAAGCGTGAGTTGCCTACCAAAGCCTTGTACAAATCCTCACTGCGAATTCCATTCATGAATATGCTGGAGATTTCTCTTTCATTTGGTCACTCATTCGTGGGGATTATCTTGAAGAGGCTATGCACGAGTGATGTAATCTCTTATGTCCTCCTTGTCCTTTTGATTGACATTCATCAATCGAACTGTGAGGTTATTAGAGTATCCCGCTTTTGAGAATCTCTTAATGAAGAGATATTTTAGTCGGGCAAAGTTTGCCTGCTCTGCCATGTCTAAGCTAGTGTACCATGTCCTACCCTTATTGCCTAAGCAAAGTTCGAAAGCTTCGGTGCATTGTGCAAGGTCCATGAGACCATTGGCTTTGCAAACTTGCTCGAAGTGCTCTACAAAACTATACAAGTCGCTACTAGGTTGGTACTTGTCCAATTGCTTAGCTACAGCAGGGATTTTTGATTGGCTCTTTGCCCTTGAGTAATTTCTAGGCCTGAGAGTAGCAAGGTCGCTAGTGCTGCCGCACTCTGTTCAACAATTGTGTTGTCGACGAAATGTGTGGGGTCACAAGCTCAATTATCATGAGGTCTACCTCTAGTGCTTTCTCTCTCTCTGCAATTGGTCTTGCCTTGCTTTTTTTGGCTAAGGCTAGCATGTGTCGAGCCTCGTGCACATCTATGTCTTATTGCAGCTTCCTAGTTCTCTGCTCGCGGTTGTAGGCAATTATGCCCTACAGTGCTCTCCTAACCGCTTTCCTCTCTTCCTCCAGGCTTGCCACTACCTCCTCCACTGGTCTTCCATGGACTACCGTCCTGGTTAGCATGTCATACTCGTTGACCATGTCTTGGACTACAACTACGAATTCATCCAAGTCCAATTGGTCATCTCCCTATGCTGGTTTGTGTTTGCTCTTGACATTGTTCCTACTTCCTACTCCATGAGGTTGTCAATCAATCCGAGTAGCTCTAGTAGCGCTTTGCCCTCAATCTTGTTGTCCTTTTAGTCCCCATACCGTCTTTTTGGGTCTTATCAATGGGACTTTGAGCCATCCAACTATGTTTTGGGGTCTCCTCCTACTGGTGGGTTCATTTGAGTTATTAAGTCTGTATGTATTTCTTGTTATCGAAAACAATCCCCAACTTATGTTCACTCTATTGGGTGGCCTGTTGTGGATGGGTGGTCCAATCGGACACGGGGTGGTAGTCCAACTTGTGGAGTCGGATGGTCCAATTCTCCCAGTCGGACGGTCCTATTGCTCGACTCTGGGAGTCAGCCTCGAACCAAGACATAGTGGCCCGACTGGAAACCCGACGATGAAACATGATGATTTTTGGTTGATTTCTCTTAGCGCTCGTCATGGCCCCCTATCATACCTTCCAAATCACATCAATGGCATATAAAGAATAACCTTACATACCTAGATTGGTCGAAAACACCAAAATCAAAGTCCATGATCTCCTCTATGATCAATAGCTCTCTCTCTCTCTCTCTCTCTCTCCCCTTAATCTCTCAAATGTGAAGTGAGATTCTCCTTGCCACTCCTAGCTTCTTATTGCCCTGCCCAAGTCTGCATTCACCTTAGTGTTGCTCCTCTTACCACCATTTAACCCAAATTTCATTTTTTGCCCTTCTTTTCCTCGTTTCAGCATGTTATACAGTAGCAAAAACCCTATTGTGTGCTCACACTGTTTTGGTCCTATCCTACCTAATGCAAGTAAAAATCACAAGATAGTGTTCATCCTTCTTTAGCCTACTCATCTACAAATCCAAACCCAAAAAAACTTAACTTTTTTCAATGATTAACATGCCTAAATCTCCTACGTATCTCAGGCTCCGGTTTGGGGATGAAACCCTTACTTTGATGCTCGATTTGAAGTGCGCAAGTACTCAAGCTTGAATCCATTTATCCCGATAATGGAATCAAAATGTAGAGGCAATGCGAGCACAAGTTCAACTGCCAAGACCTACAAACTGCTTATTGTTCGAGCGTTTCAAGTGAGCACTAGTGGCTACCTCTCACATGGCTGATGTGCTATCTCTCACTACAAGTATAGTGAGCTTACCTTGATGCCCGATTGAGTTGCTTCCTCTCTCGAGCACTTCGATAGATCCATGATTTGTGATGTGAGCTCAAGCATCCTCATGCCTCTTTCTTGAAGCTCCATCCTCCATTGCCACACGCAAGAAGAGAGAAGAGAAAAGGGGATTCAAAAGAGAGAGGATGGTGGAGAGATTTACCTCCAAGATTCCTCACTCTCACAAGCTCACTCCCTCACACTCCCTCCTACAAGCACTCACAAGCAAGCAAGAGAAGAGAAGGAGAGAAGAGGAAGAAGAGTCCACTTTGCCACACACCCAAGAATGAGCTCTCATTTACTTTTTGAACTTTATATGCAAAGCCCCAAATCCCTTTTGGGCGGTCATCCCCTTATCCCCTTTTTTACATGGGTGGCCTAGGCCCTTTTTCCCATTGTCCTCCTATCTTCTTAGCTTTCTTCCTACTGCCCATCTACCTTTACAATTTGCATAGCCAACGCTCTTAAAATAAATCACGGTGCACCTTGCGCCCCTTTACAAAAGTATTGACTTGTGATTTTTCTTGTGCACCTTCACTCTTGATTTAGGATTTTTCTACACTTCTTGTTTTCGTCTTCTATTCCCCTTTTGCCTTGGCCTTGCCTTCTACTTTTGATTTTCTAGATTTTCTGCCTTGTTTGTATGAGGGTTAACAAATGTTTTTGCATGTCTCTTTGCACGGTGCGTGAGGTCCTTTGCACTTGCATCAAGTACCTTTCTCTACTTTGAATCACACTTGGAAGAGGGTCAAGGAAGGCCCTTCTGTTTAGATTGGAGAGTTGGAGCATATGGAAAAAGCTTGGAAACTTGCCAAGTTGCATCAAATTTTCGTGTTTGCAATGCAAGGGTCATCTCCCTTACGGTCAAAACCATTGGGCCTCTATCACCTAGATATAGCATTATCAGGCACAAGTTATGTAGGCAGTCCTTAGGCAAATCGTTCCATGATATGCCTACATGTATGTTGGGGCCCTTGATGGTTGCATCAATTGTCAAGGCATTGAATGCTTCTAGATCGATCAAATGCATCACATCAAATTTTCTAGCTTGCATGGTATAGGCCATTACTTGCACGATGACTAATTTGACTTGGCCCTCAACGGCCACATAATATGTGAACTCGCAAGAGGTTGGGTGTGGGCTAGCGTTGTGCCCTAGCACAAGTCAAAGCCACTTCCATTGGGAACCTTGTCATGTCCAAATCTGTCTTTGGGGTACATGCACAAGCTAAGTCTTCACACCTATCTTATTCTAGCCTATCTCGCTCCATGATGAGCCACATGCATCATGAGAGATCTCGAGGGTGAAGCGTCCTTGGAAGCAACTTGGCTTGATCATGTAGCCAATCAACTATGTGCTCTCACCAAGAAGATTGCATCCTTTTGGTTCATAGATTGGAATGGGCTTGAATGCACAAGTGGGCTTCTTAGGCAAAGGAACCTCCTTGAACCTCACCTTCATGGTAAGCACAGTCATCGCATAACTCAACCAATTGATTGGTCCACATAAGAGACACCCCAACATTTGCCCCAGCTTTACTATTTGAGGGCTCTTTCCCCTCTTAATCAACCATTTGAATATAGATGGCTAACTCCTCATTATGCTCATAGGAGTGGATGGTGAGAAAAGGTCACCCAGTTTCTCCTATTTGCACACTCAAATTGTTGAGGCTCGAGAGTTGACATCGGAATCTCATCCTTTGCCTCATGGAATGATGCTATGTTCTTAGGTTTTTCCCAGACGTCAGCTTGGGCCTTCATCTTCTTTATCTTCTTGAGACAATTCCTTATTTTCTACTGCATTGGCCATTTCTTTATTCTTTCAGCACATGGAGATTGATAGATGTTCTTCATTTTCATGGGAGGTTCCCGTTTCTTTATATTTTTGGCAGGTGGCCATTTCTTTAGACGCCTGGCATAAGAAGTTATTCATCTTAGTGATGTGCATCGCAATCTCTTAAATGATGGCCATTTGTTTATCCTTCCAGCTCGAGGAGCTTACTAGGTATCCATCATTGGCATAAGAGTTGGCCATTTCTTTATCCTCTTGCCTTAGGGAGTCTTCAACTAGTGTACCCGTGGTGTACCATGAGGCCATCACATTGGTTGTCTTGGGGCTTCTACTGATGTGATTGATGGAGTGAGACACAATGGGACTCTCACAAATGCCCAAACACTCCCCCATAAAGATGGAATAAGTTGAAGTAAAAGATTAATTGGACTAATGCATATCTCAAGGTCCGACTACCATGAAAGCTTGAAGTGAGGCTCTTCTTCTCAGGCTTAAGTGATAAAAAAGCTTCTTGAGTAATACATTTTCAAATGGATTATATCTAGCTTTCGCAATCAATAGATTCCTTGTTTTTGGCAAATCATGATGTACAATTTTTGGACGTTATGTGTATGTTACAATGGTGAATGAAATATGCAAGAATATTCATTGTATAGAGCTAGAAGGGTGGCAAGACGGCATGCCTTGCCACCTTTTTTTTCCCTTTGTAACCTTTGCTATTTACGTTGAAAATTTACCCTATAAAATCATTGCTATTTGCATCACTATTGGCATTGCTATTGGTGTCGCTACTTACAAGTAGTGACGTATATAGCGATGGTTTTGTCATGTTGCTAATAGTGATGCAAATAGCAATGATAGGGGTAATTTTTTCCATGAATAATTCAGTTGCTTTAAGCATCGATATTGTGTCTATATGTTGTCATGTTTCCATTCAATGTTATGCAATTGGGCTATGCTTTTTGGTTGTTTTTAGGTGGCAATGGAACTTGAAAATCCACTCAATAATGTCCAAATTTTCCATAAGTATGACAAGTAAATTTGGCCTTTTTATTTTGAATACTCAAACTTACATTTTGAGCTTTTCCCTTATGGTTTGGATTATTGTTTGGATATCTTTGTATATTATGGACTTGTGGTTGGAAATTGAAAGACCTGTTATGAAAAAGAGTTATGTCAATAAGGAAAAAAAAATCTATTTAGGTTGTGATTATTGTTGAAGAAATAAGATAGATTGAATTGTTAAACCCACGAACCATCCAGGCAATAGATCGAAATTCTTTCTAGTCCCTTGATTGTCCATGTTCCATTGCATTGAATGCCTTGAAATGTAGATTTGACCCTTTACAATGAGGCCTTAATTTCTAGTTGCAGCTTGCTAACCAATTGTTCTGAAATGAAATCATAAGAACTACCATCGTCATATAAATAGTCACATGAGAACCATGCATAAAACCTTGTATATTCAATAAAGCATGAAAAGATATAAACATACTTGATTTTTCTTTAGCCATTGCTTCTTGCTACAATCTGTCCAACATTAAAATTAGGAGCATGATCAAGTTCTTCTACAATGTTGTGTAATTGAGGTATGCTTTGGTTGTTGTTGGGGGTAATGGAACTTGAAAATCCACTTGATAATGTCGAAATTTCCACAAGAATGACAAGTGAATTTGACCTTTTTATTTTGAATATTCAAATTTCTATTTTGAGGCTTTACCTTGTGGTTTAGATTGTTGTTTGGATATCTTTGCAATCTACCAATTCATGGTTGGAAATCGGAAGACCTTTTAGATGGAAAAGAATTAGGGTGATAAGGCAAAAAATTTCTCTTTTGATTGCAGTTATTACTAAAGGAATAAGATAGATTGGATTGTTAAAGCCACCAAGCATCTGGGCAATATATTGAATATCTTTCTAGCCCCTTCATTTTTTTGTGTTCCATTGTATCAAAAGCCTTGAAATGCAGATATAACCTGCAACATAACCTTTATCTTTAATAAAGCATGTAAAGAAATAGACGTACTTGATTTTCCTTTAGTCATTGCTTCTTGCTATAATGTGTTAGTAGTCCAATTAGAAGTGTGATCAAGTTCCCCTTCAATGTTGTGCAATGAAGCTATTCTTGGTTGTTGTTGAGTGGTAATGGAACTTGGAAATCCACTTAATAATGTCCAAATTTTCCACAAGGATGACAATTAAATTTAGCATTTTTATTTTAAATATGTAAACTATATTTTTAGGCTTTATCTTATGCCTTGGATTGTTGTTTGGATATCTTTACATATTACCAATTCGTGTTTGAAAATTGAAAGACTTGTTTAATAGAAAAGAATTAAGGCGATAAGGTAGAAAATATCTTTTTGGGTTGCAGTTATTTTTGAAGGAATAGGATAAATTAGATTGTTAAATCCATGAAGCATTTGGGCTATGAATTGAAATAATTTCTAGCCCCTTGATTTTCCATGTTCCATTATATCGAATGCCTTAAAATGTAGATTTAACCTTGTACAATGAAGCATTAGTTTCTAATTGCAACCTTCTAACCAATCTTTTCGAAATGAAATCATGAGAACTACCATTGTCTCGCAAAATAGTCACATGCAAATCAGACATATAACCTTTTATCTTCAATAAAGCATATAAAGAAATAGACATCCTTGATTTCCCTTTAGTCATTGCTTCTTACTATAATGTGTCGATAGCCCAATCAAGAGTGTAATCAAGTTTCGATTCAACATTGTGTAATTAAGCTATGCTTTGGTTGTTGTTAGACGATAATAGAACTTGGAAGTCCACTTGATAATGTCCAAATTCTCCACAAGGATGACAAGTAAATTTATCATTTTTATTTCAGATATTTGGATTTATATTTTGAGGCTTTACCTTGTGGTTTGGATTGTTTTTTGGATATCTATGTATGTTACCTGTTCCTAGTTGGAAATTGGAAGACCTGTTAGATGGAAAAGAATTAGTGTGATAAGGCAGAAAATGTCACTTTGGGTTATGGTTATTGTTGAAGAAATAAGATAGATTAGATTGTTGAACCCACCAAGCATCTAGGCAATAGATTGAAATTCTTTTTAGCCCCTTGATTTTCTGTGTTCCATTGTACTGAATGCCTTGAAATGTAGATTCAACCTTGTACAATGAAGCATTAGTTTCTAGTTGTAACCTTCTAACCAATCGTACTGAAATGAAATCCTAAGAAGAACAATTATCATGGAAAATAGTCACATGTGACTCATGCATAGAATCTTTTATCTTCAATAGAGCATATAAATAAATAAATCTATTTGATTTTCCTTCAGTCATTGCTTATTGTTGTAATGTGTCAGTAGTCCAATCAAAAGTGTGATCAAGTTTCCATTCAATGTTGTGCAATTGAGCTATGCTTTTGTTGTTGTTGGGTTGTAATAGAACTTGAAAATCCACTCGATAATGTCCAAATTTTCCATAAGGATAACAATTAAATTTGGTCTTTTTATTTTGAATATTCAAATTTCTATTTTGAGGCTTTACCTTGTGGTTTGGATTGTTCTTTGGATATCTTTGTATGTTATAGATTTGTGGTTGAAAATTCGAAGACATGCTAGATGGAAAAGAGTTATGCCAATAAGGTAGAAAATGTCTCTTTAGGTTGCAATTATTGTTGAAGGAATAAGATAGATTGGATTGTTAAACTCACGAAGCTTCTAGGCAATAGATCGAAACGCTTTCTCATCTCTTGATTTTTTATGTTCCATTATATCAAATTCCTTGAAATGAAAATTTAACCCTTGAAAATGAAGCATTAATTTCTAGTTGCAACCTTCTAACCAATCATTCTGAAATGAAGTAATGGGAACTGCCATCGTCATGCAAAATAATCACATGTGAATCATGCACCAAACATTTTATCTTCAATAAAACATGTAAAAATATAGACATACTTCATTTCTTCTTACTACAATGTGACAGTAGTCCAATTATGAACATGATCAAGTTCTCCTTCAATGTTGTGCTATCGAGCTATGCTTTGGTTGTTGTTGGGTGGTAATGGAACTTGGAAATCCACTCGATAATGTCCAAATTTTCCACAAGAATGACAAGTGAATTGGGCCTTTTTATTTTGGAGATTTGGATTTGTATTTTGAGGCTTTACATTGTGGTTCAAATTGTTGTTTAGATATCTTTACAAATTTATGCTTCGTGGTTGGAAATCGAAAGACCTATTAGATGGAAACAATTAGGGTGATAAAGTACAAAATGTATTTTTGGATTATTTCTATTGTTGAAGGAATAAGATAGATTGGGTTGTTAAACCCCACGAAGCATCTAGTGATAGATTGAAATTTTTCCTAGCCCCTTCATTTTTCGAGTTCCATTGTATCGAATGCCTTGAAATGTATATTTAACCTTATACAATGAATCATTATTTTCTAATTGCATCCTTTTGACCAATATTTCCAAAATGAAACCATGAGAACTACCATGATCATGCAAAATAATCACATGCAAATCATGGACAGAACCTTTTATCTTCAATAAAGCATGTAAAGAAATAAAGGTAGTTGATTTTCCTTTAGTATTTGGTTCTTGTTGTAATGCATCGGTACTCCAATTAGGAGCATAATCAAGTTTTCCTTTGATGTTATGTAATTGAGCTATGCTTTGGTTGTTGTTATGTGGTAATTGATCTTGGAAATCCACTCTATAATATCCAAAATTTCCACAAGGATGACAAGTAAATTTGTCCTTTTTATTGTGATTATTCAAATTTATATTTTGAGGCTTTATCTTATGGTTCAAATTGTTATTTGGATATATTTTCATGTTACTGGTTTGTGATTGGAAATTTGAAGACCTATTAGATGGAAACGAAATAGGGTGATAAGGTAGAAAAGGTCTCTTTGGGTTGTGGTTATTGTTGAAAAAATAAGAAATATTGGAGTGTTAAACCCATGAAGCATTTGGGCAATAGATTATTTCTTGGTATCATGGATATACGAGATAGCTTTGTGAAGGAAGGACGGTTTGAGAGAATTTTAGCTTGGATGCATGATTGTAAACCATCTTCGTATTTGGGTTGTAGCATGCTCTCAATAACTTTCTCAAGCATGTATAATAGTAAAAGCCTTTGCCAGAATCTTTTGATGTAGATAGAGACAGCATCACCTTCTTGTCAATATAATTTAGACTAATTACGCATCACTTGAAGATGAAATTGGGTTGTTGGAAGAAAATATTTTTTAACTTTTTGTTGGAAGTCAATCTAGATCTTTGGTCAATCACTACTATGGTAGAGGATAATCTACCAAAGCAAAAATTTATATGTGGTTATACACTCGATTTTATCCTTCTCATGAAATTCTTTTTCATCAAAGTAATCATCAAACTATCTCAACTAAGGCAAAAAAAAAAAACAATCATCCTTTTGTCTATCAATTTTAGAAAACTAGAAAGACTTACGACTTATTTTCTAATCCTCTTGATTTTTTGAGTGTAGAATATGCCCTTTAGGATTCAAGCGATACAATCATCTTCCACTTGAGATTGACATTTGTATTCATGAAGCTCCCTCATGAAAAATTTCAAATTATGTTGAAGAAAATCAATTTATTGTTGCAAAGAAATTTTCAAAAGAGGTTATTCCATATTCTCCATATTAACTTTGCTTGTATTGGAAGGTCCTAACATGGAAAACGTACGTAGAGCTCATCAACTTCTCCATCTTTTAGGAGTGAAAAGAGAGCAAGTAAGATTAAGTGGTGGTTATGAGTTATTGAGACATGGTGGTAGATGATTTGTGAATCACTATTACCTTGTCTTGAAAAATAAATGAACTAGAACTCACACATATGAGCTAGACTAAGTGTAGGATGTTGGTATGCTTTGATATCATATCATAAAATTGAGAGAAAGAATGCAAGAGTGCAAGCAAGTGGAAGACTTAATTGAAAACATGAAGATATTGATGTTGTATTCACAAGTGCTGTTTATATACAAAATACCCATAAAGTGGTCAATGTGATAGGTGGATGCTATGTGGAAAAAGTGGGAAATTCAATGCACAAGAAATAGCTATTAATCAAAATAATACATGTTGATTAACATTTGAAGAGCCCACAATAATACATTCCATGCATAGGAACAAGCACTGAGTGCAAATTAAGCACTGTACTTTTTTGTGTGTGAAAAGAGAATACTCAAGAACTCTTTCACATAGAAATAGAGGTTTAGAAGAACTTTTGTGGGTTTGGAAGGTTCACCATGCAAAAACAAAGCCTAAAAAACAAAGACACCAATAATGTAGTGGGAACAGAGCTTTCCACCCCTAAGAATAATGGTTAGACTGAAGCAACCAAAAATACAATTATTAGCCTTCTTAGATCCTACACTATTGATTGACCTAGTAATTGGGATCAACATCTACTTATCTTGCAATTTTCTTTCAATAACACCTCACATTTTGCAACTACTAACGCTCCTTTCGAAGTAGTATATGGAAAGAAATTGACTATATCTATGACGACCATTGCTATTGATGTTCCAACTACTAATTCATTGGCCCACTAACCACATTGGTATTGATGTTTTAGCTATTGATTTCTTGGCCATTGAGCATAAAAAAATTTAAGAGGAAGTAAACTAAAAGATTGAGCAATCCCAATTGAGGTATACAACTCAAGCTTATAGAAAGTGCAAGGCTATTAAATTTCGAGAGAATGACCTATTTTGGTTAAGATTTAAAAAGATCACGTTACAATCCATTGAATGATTTCCAAAAATCAAGTTAGCATCAAGGTATTATGGCCCATTCTAAATTGTTCACAAGATTAATGAGAATGCATTTAGATTTAGCATCCCTCCTCGTTTGCAGATACATACTTCTTTTCACATTAGTTTGTTGAAACCATTCATGGAAACTACTCCAGTTACTCTTATAATTGATGACCCATCTTTGTTAAAGATTTATACCAAAATTTTAGTATTTGAAGTGATACTTGACCATGGCCACATAACTACCAAAACAAAAATCAATGCCATAGGTATTTAGTCAAGTAGAGAAATCATTCTGTGGAAGAATTATGATGGATTCAAAAATCAATACTAACTTTACAATATAACAATCTAATTGATGCCTGGCACTCACAATCACATGAAATATTTAATGGATACATATTCTTCATATAAAAGGTAGTGTTTCGTGTAAAATCCATGAAATTTCATAGTGCAAATTTGTTGCATGAAGTGACACTAGTATACAGTGCGAATTCACCATGGGAGATAGCACTATTGGCATGTGGTTGGCCACCCTTACATATTTTTCTTTGAGTTATCAACTTAGGATAGTTATTCTTTAACCCCTAGAAAATGTTATGAAATTAAAAGTATTTTAGAACTTGTATACTTTTTTTAAATTGTAACTTTTATTTATTTGTTGCATAATACATGACTTATTGTGTGAATATGCATGTATGATATTGATTGCATTATGCATGGCAAGTAGATGGAAGGATATTAATGTATTTTGTATTGTGGTGAGCAGATTATTATATGGAGTTGAGCAAAATTATTATTTTGGAATGCACATTTTAATACATAGAATTTATGCACTTCACAATATGAAAAATTTTATAAAAATGTTATATTTTCTATGCTATTAGCACAAGGACTTTGTGTGTACACGTGCACAATAGATTTATTTTGATGTATTTATTAGAGAATAAAAAATATTTTTTTAATTACAAAGCTATTAGAATAGAGTGTGTTTGATTTATTTGCACAAAAGCAAGACGTGTAAGGTGAAGAAAAGCAAGAACCCAAAAAGAATGCTTTCAATGTATTTTGAGCACCAAAGCTTAATCTAATATTATAAATACATGCATGGGGAGAGATTGTATCCATTCTTGTGTTGTGCAAGTTTTGGATTTCTCTTCATTTGTGCTATTTTGTTGTCTCTGTACTTTACTCTCAATTATTGGCTATTATATGGTAAAGGCAAGCAACACCTTAGTCATGTCAAATCTAGTCTAATTCAAAGCAACTAGAAATGTCTCTTATCGTATGTAAGAAAACTAAAAATCTAGTCCAATGCAACACAATTAAAGCTATCCTTTTTATCTAAATCTAGTCCAATGCAAGAGAACTACATCTATCTCTCTGATATAAGTCACACTATGGGAAACTTGCGGCATTGTTGAAGTATAATGATCACAAGCATGTATAAAGGGATAGTCACAAGCTTACACCATAGCTTGCACATAGTATGGAGGGGTAGTTGGAGCCTTACACATACAAAGAGCTAGCTACTATCTTGGGGAGCATGATGCATGACTAGAAATATATCTAGCACAAATGGCTTCCCACTCCATCTTAAGATCTTCTTTGTGTGCTCCGTCATAGCACAGAAAGAGGGTAGAAATCATACTCAACAAGGTTATCATCACCATATAGGTCAAGTTTAAGGCTTAGATATAATAGCCATGTTAGAAAGTAGCTAGGTATATCACCATGTATAGATGGATACATGCATGTTGTATAGCCATGGTCAGCAGGTAGATTATGCAAGCATGTAGAGAATGCAAGCTACATGATGTGGAACAATCTTTATGCCTCCAATGCATCATAGACATTGTTTTGAGACATTCCAATTAAGTAGGGAATGTAGTGAGAGAGAGACCCCTTCAAAAAGATGGCAAGACTAGTCCATAGTTCTTGACATCATCAACTAGCATATTAGAAATATGTACATGTATTGTAGTATCTTTGATTTTGAGCTTATGAATGATAGGCAAAGGGGGAAATGCTATATGGTTATGATCAAACAAATAATGCCAATAGAGGCCACATGTTTCCCAAGTGAAAGTGTGCCACGTAAAACCAATATCAAATACTAGATTAAAGCTAAATAATCACACAACCAATACTCAATAAGGATTCTGCACAACAAACTTTGTAGCAAAATAGGTGTGTAGTGCATTAGTGTAGAGGGGGGCACTGAAGATAGTTAGGACCACACAACCAAAAGTAAACCGTCATATTTCTATGGAGTATCAATCATCATGAGATAGCTATCAAAGATCTAGTTTAAAGCTATAGAGATTTTAACATCTAGAATATAAGCAACTCTACAAAAGTAACATGCAACAAAATTCTCCTCTATAAATTCTGTGTTTATCAAGGACTATATCTGAAAGGCATTATTCTAGTCAAGGTCTTTGATTTACTAGTTTTAACTAGGAAAATTGTGAGTTCCTTGTTAACTAGGACTATATATTTTCTATATAGCAACTAGAAAAAGGGCTTTACTAGATACTAGAAGGAATTCTCGATGGCAAAATTCCCTAGTTCTAAGTAGGAAAATTTGGAGCCTTACTAGTTTGGTTGACATTTTTACTAGTTACGATATGGGTTTGCTATATAAGAGGCGGGGGTTAGAGTTGCTTGTCGCATCATGCATGTGAGCTTACTTCTCGGCGAAGGCTTTTACGTTTGTGTGGACTTTGAGGCTATCTTGTTAGGATACATGGGCTGCAGCCGGCAATGAATTAGGATGGCTGATAAGACAGCCATCACTCTGGAGTCTGCAATTGTTGCAATTAAGGATGGCTGATAAGACTGGGCGCTCACTCTGGAGTCTGGATCGAGGGTCATCTCTTCTTATTGGGAGATGCCGAATCGACCTGATCAAGGTGGTGCAGACTGCATTGTATATAATCAAGATAGAGTGATAGAGTGATTTCATTCTAATATTGTGAAGGATCGACTAGATAGAGTGATTTCAGTCTACTGTCAATCAACTGTAGCTCGCTGCTCAACTGAGCTAGACGTCTCTCTCGTCCGTGCAGTCCACTTACTAGAGCGCTCATTGGTCTGAGCCGTTCATTCGCTGGCTAGCTTGACTGCTATTTAATAGCCACCGACGGTAGTCAGGATGGCAGTTCTCCCCCGTTTGTGACGCCCGGGAGGCTGGATGGTTCGTCTTCTTCAGGCTATTAGAAAGGCGGGGGGACTGCAGCTCTGAAAGGCCATTGGTCACCTCCTCCACTTGATCTATGCAAGGCATGGATTGGACGTGATATCCGATCAGCCACATTCGCATAAACACCCCCACAGCTACCCTGTGTACGTACAATCCTCCCGTGCCCGCACATGAATGAGGCCTGGTGAAATCGGACTTGGGCGGGTGTGTGGTCAGAGAGAGAAGTGTCTGCGTGCGTGACACACTGTTGACAATGGTCACTGGTGTTGCTTCCTTTTCTTCCTCTATCGTTCACTAGATATACTCACTTCAGATACTCATTTCAGATTGTGAAGGGGACACCAAGTGTCTACAAGTATAAATAAACAACAATACATGTACAATAAGTTGTTGATCCATTTTTAATATAGTTATAACCTAACAAAGGCAACACATCGAACACCTCTCATGCACAATAAGCCGTAGATCCATTTTAAATATAGTTATGACCTAACAAAGGCCACACATCGAACACCTCTCATGTTCCCACACTTGCACAAGCATCCTAGAGTCTTTGTGTACTACAAAAAATAGAGGTAACATTTCAAGAGAAGAATGGTGAGACGAGATAAGTTGGAGACGTCTTTGTGCATGTCAACATTTATGCATGAAACGCTTACACCAATCATGCACACACCCATCCATGTGAGTGTGATCTTTTACACTAAGACATGGATGCTTGTAATAATCCAATAGTCTTCTAAATTGCTACAAGCATGAAATTTCAAATATAACTCAAGGACTACTAGCACTATAGTCACAAGGTTAGGAAAATCCATGTCATTTTTTAAAAGCTTATTTATAAGAGACTGACTAAAGTCTAATGCACATGTTCTTCTATGCTTGTTATTACTTTACTTTTCAATAATATAATATTAGTGATTTAAATTTAGAATTTTTTTTGTCAAAAGTAATATTACTTAACCACATTATTTAAAAAGTATTATATTTAATACTAATACATTGTTTTGTAAATTTGTATCAAAACCCTTTTCTACCTTTTGATTTAATATAGTGGACCATTAACATAACTAGTTTTGAGGTAGACCACCATCCAAAAGGGCATAGCTGAAGGTTGAAGTATTACTAGTTTCTCTATAGCCTCCTCTAGGTGTGTGGAGTCTACCCTATATGATATATTTCCTACTTGAAGAGCATATGGAATCACAGATATCATTGAAAGCTTGATTCAAGTGACAATGATGATGTGTATTAAATAAGCCTAAAGAAACAAAAGTGTTGATAATTTTTATTTGATTTAGTAGCTCTTATTGCGACTGTTGTAGTAGACTTGCTCATAAGAAACTTTTAAGCTTTTCTCCTATGCAATGAAATAAAAAGGAAAAGCCTCAAACCTAGTTGATTTTGGGGGAAAGGTAGTTAGTTTTATAACTAAATTGCTAAAAAGTTGTAACGTGTCCACCTGTCCACTTGTACGACACGTCTTAGCAGCCCATCGGAAAGAGAGTCTAGAAAGCGCCGCTTGGCACTCACAAGGAATGTCACAGGGTTTGCGATCTAGGTCTTCCCGAGTCTGCACGAAGCGGAAGTATCCGGCCATTCCCACTTAGGACTGACCTGAAATCAAGGTTTTCCTAATAGTCAAGTCTCTAGGAAGTAGCTAGCGTCGAGCTCCAGATGAACCACTTTGCACAGAAACATCAGGGTCGAAGCGGATTTATACTGCACTTGGTTCAAGGAGAACGGAAAAAGAGAGGGATGCGAAGCTCAACCTCTCTGCCCGTAAGGCATAGTCCCATTCCGTTCCCCTAAAACAACATAAATCGGGACTCTAACTCTATTGATTCTAGGTCATCACTATTTCGCTATCAATTCCTTTGAGATAAGTTCCTGGCTAACCGGGACCACCCTTCCGTAGGATGGACCCAGAGTCACGTCCACCGCACATTCCTCGGGTTGCTTAGTTATCTAATTACCTACCACATTATGTTTAACATGCAAAAGCAACTTCCTTAATTAACCAATTAAACACTGGTTCCTTCACGTAACTTAGGCATTGACATAGAAAAACAATGTCAAGCAAGTTTCTTTTTCAAAAATTTGATATTTATTTATCATAGTCTTTGGAATACATCAAATATCTTGGCCGAAGGCTATCCCAACAATCCTCAAGATTACTACTCCAAGTTCCTCCCGTTGACTAGTATACGGGCCTCGAATCCCATCTCGAGTCACGTCGGCCTCTTGTGTAGGATCCGAAGGCAAGGAATTTACGGCCAGAGCTTCCCCTAGCACCCAAGCGTCCTCTTGCTCCAAGCAGCACCCACGGAGAGACCTCTCGGCGCAGCAAGTTTGGTCCATGTATTCGGCGCGACTAACAACTCTCTTGGATAGGGTCGGAGGTAACTGAACCTACCATTCCCTCCAGGCTTTTAACTTGAAGCATTAGTTGTTTTTTCTTGAATTACTTCCTTGAGCAAAGAAGTACAAATACTGTACCTAAGTGTACAATCACGAGCATTCCAGTGGTCGTTCATACGGCCAACTGCTAAGGTGTGATTCCATTTCCCTGAATACTCCCAGCATTCGATCCTAGATCATTCGCGACTTGGCAAGATCCCAAAGGTTTAGCAAGCTAGGTTGCTTGTTTACCCTTTTCCTTGGGTTAGGGTTTATACCTTGTTGATCCCAAATTATCACTACCTTAGGTTTTCTTATACTATAGTCAAATAGATCCTGGAAAACCTCGTCGTCCTAACTTGGTTGGGCAATTTTCTTTCTTGGAAATTCACAACTGCCTTAAGCTTGACAAATCAGTCCCCAAGAGAGAGTGTTGTAGTAGGACAACTACTCAATTCTTAGAGAATCTAACTTGTAATTAGAACTCGCTATTCTTGGTCTAAGGTGTAGTAGCACTATCTTGCGATTTAGTCGCAAGAGCATATGACCTTGCAGACTTGCTGCACGAGATAGGTAGTAGTACCTAACTTGAGGGATTACATCTCTTATCATACGGTATTCCTTGATCAAGAATACCTTTGATCAAGATATAGGATTTGGGAGTCCCATTGACCCCAATCCAAAACCCTAATCCCACTAGGCTCATAATTGATTTGGCCCTAAGGTCCCAAAATTCATTGCGAAAGTCTAGCATTTGGTCGTCTGATCCTTAAGGTGAGAACCCTAGATTATCCTTGCACGGTTATTTAGATAAACCTAATGTTTCATGAATGTGGAATGAACTTTAAGATTGAAACTATTAAATCGACATCCTAAGCATGATACTAAGCAGAATTTTAACATAACTTAACCTAACCTAGCACATTGAAGTGATCATCGTATGCTAACTAATCATGCATTTATGATTTGCATGTAAGTTACTCAATTACATGTAAATTACTTAATTGATCTAACCAACTTATGATTAAAGATTATATTTTCGTTAAAGATGCAAATACTTTCCTCTAAAAATGCAAGTAATTTCCTTAAAAGATGCAAGTAACTGCAAGATGTATGAGATGTATCATTCCATGCGAATATGCAATTTCAAGACCATAGGCCTTTCACCTTTATGCAACTATAGGATCTATAATGGTCTTTCCATCTTTCCATGCCATATACGATTTGATTGACATTAAGAATTATTTCTTATAAACCTTACATTTATGCATCGAATTCAAAGCTTTTGTATTTTAATGAAAATGCATCATTTCCCAATTGTGAACTTTGATAAAAGAACTCTATGCATGGATGCATCATTCTTTCATGACTAGATGCCAATGAATACATCATTGATTTAATCCTTCCTTTATCACTTAACTTAACCTATCTTTTATATTAAATGTAACTATCATTTCATGCGAATTGCATACTATATGCTTTTTGTCAAAGTTCATAAATCTTTTCCTTTCATTGTAACTATTTATTCATCATTAAACGACCTTCTACAATTAACCTATATACAAGTCACAACAAGGAATTTATTACATAAGTGCATCATGTGCTATATGATCCATCCTTTCCAACAATGTGAACCTCCCAATACATAAGAACATCTCAAAATGCATTCAACCTATATGCAAGATGCAACAAGGACGTCTTTGCACAAGTGCATCTTTTAACTTGTGCATCATATGTTCAAAATGCGACTACCTTTGACCATGGAAGTGCAAGCATTACAAGTACCTTTTCATGCAATTGAACCTTTTAAATTGAAGCAAAATATATAAAATTTCCAATGCATTTAAGTTTCTCTATGTGAATTTAAACATGCTTTATGCATCCTTTCCATGCGAAGATATTTTTTGAAACCTGGGCATCTAATATCGAGGCGTTGTCCACTCTCGTGCTTCGGGTGGAAACTCCCGCGTGTGCTCCTCTTGATTTTTGCTTAGGAGCCATTGACGAAAATAATATCAAATCAATGAATTCTCCTTTGGACCCCTTACGAATTCCAAAATTGCTTGTAGCTCAATATCTCCTTTGCAGCACAGGAAATAAGCCTTGCGGAACACAATCTATGAAAACCCAAAAGCTACAGGTGAACTTGGTATAGTGGAGCTTCAATAGAAGCTTCTCAAGCTTCTGATTTCCAGAAATGTTGTGATGATGATGACGACTAATCGGATGATGATGGTGAAGATGAGGATAATCAATCGTATGAGGATGATAAAGATGATTGTGATGGCAGCAGCCTGACGGCGATGGCAGCAACCTGAGGGCGATAGCGACAGGCCAGGACAATGATGCTAAAGCTTGGGAGGAGTGTTTTTTATAAGGTGGAGGTGGGGATGGTTAAAGTAGTGGGAGAGGGGAGGTGGCCACACAGGTGGCAACCGCATGCCTTCCTCCCCATGCCCCTCCATAATAACTCATACACACTCTCTCTCTCCCCGCCATGCAACGAGAGAAAGAGAGGGAGTTTTTAAAAAAATTGCAATTATTCATTATCCTTTTTTTCTTGAAGGGGAGTTCCTGCGGTGATTTGTGGGTTTATAAGCACATGGTTTCTTATGCACAACGCGGGGGGAGGGGGGGGAGGGGGGAGGGGGGTGATATTGTTATTTCACAAGGATAGAGCACTTAGGCCAGAGTTTTTTTTGTTGCGGGAGATTACTTCATATTGTTTTTGCGTGGGAACTAGGGTTTTATAATATTTTGTTGTAGAAATATTACATTCTCTCCCCCTTAGAGGAATTGAGATGTCCTCATCTCGAGAAGATTTGGGAATATTGTTGGTTGAGAGTACTTTCATCCATCCAGGTGGCATCCTCTTCGGGATAATCTTTCCACTGGATGAGGTATTGTCTCAAGGTCCTGGATCTCAAATGCCTCTCCCTAACATTTAGGATTCTGTCAGGCCGTAGCTTAAGGACTCCTTGGCTAGACATTACAATTTGTTGATCTTCAAGCACATGACTTGGGTTAGGCACATATTTTTTCAATAAGCTGACATGGAATAGGGGGGGAGGGGGGGTGATATTGTTATTTCACGAGGACAGAGCACTTAGGCCAGAGTTTTTTTGTTGCGGGAGATTACTTCATATTGTTTTTGCATGGGAACTAGGGTTTTATAATATTTTGTTGTAGAAATATTACATTCTCTCCCCCTTAGAGGAATCGAGATGTCCTCATCTCAAGACTTCCACTAGATGAGGTATTGTCTCAAGGTCGTGGATCTCAAATGCCTCTCCCTAACATTTAGGATTCTGTCAGGCCGTAGCTCAAGGACTCCTTGGCTAGGCATTACAATTTGTTGATCTTCAAGCACATGACTTGGGTTAGGCACATACTTTTTCAATAGGCTGACATGGAATAGGGGGGGAGGGGGGGTGATATTGTTATTTCACAAGGACAGAGCACTTAGGCGAGAGCTTTTTTTGTTGCGAGAGATTACTTCATATTGTTTTTGCGTGGGAACTAGGGTTTTATAATATTTTATTGTAGAAATATTGCATTCTCTCCCCCTTAGAGGAATCGAGATGTCCTCATCTCGAGAAGATTTGGAAATATTGTTGGTTGAGAGTACTTTCATCCATCTAGGTGGCATCGTCTTCGGGATAATCTTTCCACTAGATGAGGTATTATCTCAAGGTCGTGGATCTCAAATGCCTCTCCCTAACATTTAGGATTTTGTCAGGCCGTAGCTCAAGGAATCCTTGGCTAGGCATTACAATTTGTTGATCTTGAAGCACATGACTTGGGTTAGGCACATACTTTTTCAATAGGCTGACATGGAATAGGGGGGGAGGGGGGTGATATTGTTATTTCACGAGGATAGAGCACTTAGGCCAGAGTTTTTTTTGTTGCGGGAGATTACTTCATATTGTTTTTGCATCGGATGTAGGGTTTTCTAATATTTTGTTGTAGAAATATTACATTCTCTCCCCCTTAGAGAAATCGAGATGTCCTCATCTCGAGAAGATTTTGGAATATTGTTGGTTGAGAGTATTTTCATCCATCCAGGTGGCATGCTCTTCGAGATAATCTTTCCACTAGATGAGGTATTGTCTCAAGGTCGTGGATCTCAAATGCCTCTCCCGAACATTTAGGATTCTGTCAGGCCGTAGCTCAAGGACTCCTTGGCTAGGCATTACAATTTGTTGATCTTCAAGCACATGACTTGGGTTAGGCACATACTTTTTCAATAGGCTGACATGGAATACATTATGAACTTTTAGGTTTTCAGGGAGTTGAAGTCTGTAAGCATTAGGCCCTAGGCACTTGAGAATCTTGTAGGGTCCACAATACCTTGGACTTAGCTTTTTGCACTCACCCAAGGATAGGATACTCTTCTTTGGACGTACGCGAATGAAGACCATATCACCTTCAACAAAGGATCTATCTTGCCATTTCAAGCCTGCATAAGCCTTTTGTCTGTCCTTGGCGGCTTGGATGTCTTGTCTTATTGATTTGGTCATCCATGTCTTCTAGCATCTGCTTTGAAGCTTCAACCCTCAAGGTTGGATCCGAGAAGCTCAAAGGAGTACGACAATCGTGCCCATACAATGCTTGGAAAGGGGTCATCTGAATGCTTTGTTGGTAAGAAGCATTGTAGGCAAACTCAACCAATGGCAAATATTGAATCCACTTTTTGGGTTTGCGACAGCAGTGTGCCCTAAGCATATCTTCAATGACTTGGTTGACTCGGTCTATTTGACCATCGGTTTGGGGATGGTAAGATGTACTGAAATAGAGTTGAGTCCCAATGGCCTCGAAGATAGCCCTCCAGAAGTGTGATGTGAAGAGGGAGTCACGATCACTAATGATTCTTCTAGGTAACCCATGCAGTTTGAATATTTCCTTGATGAATAACCTTGCGATGTCTGAGGCTTTATAGTTTGTCTTAACAGGGATAAGATGTGCAACCTTGGTGAGCATATCTACCACGACCATAATAGAGTTGTATCCTCCCTGAACTTGGGGTAGGCCAACAACAAAGTCCATACTAATGAATTCCCATTTCACTTGGGAAATGTCAAGTGATTGCAATTTCCCTGGCATTTTGACATGTTCGGTCTTAATGCGTTGACAAGAAAAACATTCCATGACATATTTGAGAATGTCACCTTTGAGCCTATCCCAATAATAGCTCTTCCTGACCGCATTAAGGGTCTTGGCATAGCCAGGATGTCCTGAGAAAGGGGAGTCATGGGCTTCCCAAAGTATATTCTTCTTGAGAGATTGGATTGCGGGGATACATAATCTTGTCTTAAAATAGACAAGTCCACTACTGATAGAGAATTCTTGATACTTCGTTTTTAGCTTTGGGTCTTAATCTTTGATGGGGATCTCCCTTAGCAATTTCTGATAGGTTGGGTCATGACATGCATCTTCTCTAGCTAGCTCAAGAATTGGATTGTTTGGCATTGATACCTTTGTGGCTAGAGATCTTATTGTTTATGGATCTTGCAAAATCAGAGAATTCAGAAATGCCTTGCGATTGAGTGCATCGGCAACTACATTCTCCTTTCTATGCCAGTATTTGATTTCAAAATCATATTCTTCCAGTACTTCAATCCATCAACATTGCCTCATATTGAGCTCATTCTGGGTGAAAATCCATTTAAGACTCTTGTGGTCACTAAGGCAAATTTGTTACCCAGTAAGTAATGTCTCCAAAGTTTGAGAGCATGGATGATAGCCAACAGCTCCAGATCGTGGGTAGCATAATTCCTTTCATGGCTCTTCAGTTTCCTTGAAGAGTATGCTACGGGATGACCTTCTTGTATAAGCACACATCCTAAGGCAAGTGTATTAGCATCAGTTATCACTTCAAACTCCTTACTAAGATTAGGAAGTTTCAGGATGGGTGCTGATACCAAGCTTTGCTTTAGTTTATCAAAGCTAGATTGTGAAATGGTCACCAGAACAAGGTATGGACACTTTGAATTCCTAGTGATGTCATTCGGGCTGACAAATGCTCCTGCTACATTCAACAGGTTAATGCATGATATCTTTAGGCCCTATGTTGATGACTTCGTACTCGTCTTCTTTGACGATATCCTAGTCTACTCTAAGCGGGAAAATATCATGAACCCCAGCTTTGCATTGTTCTTGAAACAATGAGAGCACACAAGCTTTATGCGAAGAAGAAGAAGTGTGCATTTTTCAAGCGATAGATTGAATATCTAGGATTCATTGCATCAGCATCAAGTTATCGATGTTTTATTACATGCTTTCTTTATATTCTATTGAATATACCCCCTTTGATATACCATGCATCGATAACTTTGAAAATCTTGTATGGTTTTCCATTTTAAGTTCCTTATCTTCATTTTCAGCATTCTTTGGTAACAAAAAATTGTAACAAAGTAAATAATATAAAAAAATATCAAAATACAAAACATGTAATTAAACTTAAACTTAACATAAACACAACCACCTCATCAAATGTATAATCTTCAAACTCTTGAAAGCTTTTTTGTTCTTCCATAAATGTATTTTTCTACACCAAATAGAGCTTTGTATATAAATATTTATAAAAGAGACATGATTAAAAAATGTTTCTAAATATCAATTTAAAACCATTACCTATGATGACAATTTTGTTTCCTTGTATGCTTGCAACACTTCAAAGAGGTTTCCTTCTTCAAAAGGAAAGTCAATAACACAATGTCATATGTATGCATCTATACCATGAAATATATTTAGAACATAAAAATTATACATTAAAAATTAAGCATATAGTATTAGAGGATACCCTTTCCAAGACTTGATCAATTGGAAAATCATCCATGGTATGGATGTATACATCGTTTGATAAAGATTCCAATTTATCCAAATTTTTCATATCAAGAGATCTATTTATGGTCATTCCAAGAAGAAGTGTTGATGGGGTTGATTGACCCTGTACCATCCTGTCAATCCAAGAAAACTACGTATTTCTTTGACAGAAGTTGGTGTTGGCCATTCCAGAACGTATGATTTTTATAAATTGGAAGCAGTTCCTACAACAGTCTACATAATGAACAGGACTCCCACTGCAACAATACATGGGATGACTCCAGAGGAGAGGTATACTGGTAGGAAACCAGATATTTCTCATTTGAAGATTTTTGGTTGCATTGCCTATGTTCATGTGCCAGATGATTTGAGATCCAAGTTGGATCGAAAAGCTGAGAAGTGCATCTTTATTGGTTACTCTCTGCAACAACAGAAAGGGTATAGATGTTATAACCCTTCTACTCGTAAGTTTACTGTGAGCAGAGATGTTGTTTTTGATGAGATGAGTAGCTGGTATAAACCAATAAATGTGATTGATGATGTAGATGCACAAAATGATAATGCTGCACAGAATTCACAGCAGCAATCACAAAATATTAGTGGACCTGGAGTGTCCTCTAGCAGTGGTTCACATTCTTCGCCATGGACAGGCAGATTGAGATCAGGAGAATCTCCTCAAAACAATGCAGATAGTGGTATGCAGGTTTCACGAAAAGGAAAAGAGAAGGTAGATCAGCCCATGTTTGATGTGAATGCAGGTCACTCTTATGTGGATGGTGAATCCAGTGGCTCAGAACAGAGCATTGATGATGAGTTGGGTATTCCTTCAATTGTTACACCTGGAGTAAGGAAGACCAAGGATGTTTTGAGAGCACCTGGGAGTGAACCTACATTGCGCAGGTCTACTAGAGCTAGGTATCCTGTGGACATGCTGAAATATGATGGATTTATAGCCATTCACTATGCCTATATGGTCAAAGTGATACAGGAACCAGAACCCACTTCTTTTGAGCAGGCCATGGGAAAAGAAAAATGGGAGAAAGCCATGGATGAAGAAATGGATGCCTTGGAAGCAAATGCTACATGGGAATTGGTACCTTTGCCTAAAGGTAAGAATGCAATTGGTTGTAAGTGGGTTTATAAGGTGAAGCACAATGCAGATGGTTCTGTGAATAGATACAAGGCAAGATTAGTAGTCAAGGGGTATGCACAAACATATGGCATTGATTATGAAGAAACATTCAGTCTGGTTGCAAGGATGGCAACCGTAAGAGCAGTCATTGCTATGGCTGCATCAAAGGAATGGTCTTTACATCAGATGGATGTAAAGAATGCCTTCTTGCATGGTGATTTGCAAGAAGAGGTATATATGGAGCAGCCACCAGGTTATGTGAATTTTCAAGGCAGATTTCTCACTTTATGTGAGAAAAACAGAGAAATGTATTATGCTACTTGTCATTTATGTTGATGATTTGATTATGACAGGTGACAGTGATGAAGATATCCTTCATGTGAAAATGCTATTGAAGCAGAAGTCTGAGATGAAGGATTTGGGAGAGCTGCGTTATTTCTTGGGCATTGAGGTGATTAGATCACCAAGTGGGATACGGCTCTTGCAGAGGCAGTATGGATTGGACATGCTGTCCAAATATGGGATGAGAGGCTATAAGCCTATTTCAGTTCCTTTGGAGCAAAATGTGAAGCTGAGCGCAGATGCAGGTGAGCTTCTAGAAGACCCTACTATGTACAAACGCATAGTAGGAAGTTTGATTTATATGACTATTACCAGGCCAGATTTGAGCTATGCTATTGGATTGGTAAGTCAGTTTATGCAGGCTCCAAGGAAACCGCATTTGGATGCGGCTAGACGCATACTCAGGTATGTGAAGTCCACATTGCAGTATGGACTACTTTATGAGACTAGGGTTCAGATATAGTTGCATGGATACACTGATGCTGATTGGGCTGGTAGTATTTCTGATAGACAATCTACAAGTGGATATGTGTTCTCTTTTGGGAGTGTTGCAGTCACTTGGAACAGCAAGAAACAGCCTACAGTTGCCTTGTCAAGCACAGAGGCTGAGTACAGGGGCGCAGCAATGGCTGCATGTGAGGTAGCTTGGTTGCATAAGCTACTTTATGATATGCATCAGCCTACAAATGGGCCAATTGTCATTTATTGTGACAACATGAGTAGTATACACTTGGCAAATAACCCAGTCTATCGAGCTCCTGGTGCCAGCTTTATTTCATGATCAACTTCCTTTTGAGGAGGAAGTTCTGTAAGCTCTTCAAGAAATACGTCTGCGTATTCCCTTAACCATGAAGGTCCTTCCCTAGATTCCTGATTCTGATCTAGCTTATTTAGTTTAATCAAATAGATAGGTAGGCCCTTTCTAACTCCTTTTATTATCCGTGTTATTTTTGCCTGAATTTTTGGCTTACCAGTCTCTCCTTGAGTTGTAACTAGTTTCCCTTCAAAATTTCGGAAGGAGACTTGGCCCTTACCATAGTGTATATGGGCATCATTGGGTATTAGCCAATCCATTCCAATCAAATATTCGTGGACACCTAGGTTCATTACCCTGAATCTCACCGAAGTCAACTTTCCACCCAGTAGGAATTTCACTTTAGTAGTTTGCCTGGTACAAGAGACCTCACGACCATTTGCTAATTCCACAAGTAAAGTAGGTGCATCTATTGTGGCTATTCCTAATCTTTTTGCACAGACTGGTGAAACGAAGGAATGTGTACTACCACAATCAATCAAGGTTTTGAAGCTTTTACCTTGATAATCCGATAGAGTTTGAATCAACGAGAATTGGCGATTCGGGCCTTTCTTGTGAAGAGCGGCATGAACCGTTGCCCTCTCAATGTCAGCTTCCATGGATGGATCTTCTTTATCACCCGGTTCCTTGTTGGCAACACTGGAGGTTCTCCTTCTGGCCATGACGGTGGCTCCTTGGCCATGGGCGGCTCCTTGGAATGGCCCTTGGCGTTGTCCTTTGCTAAGCTTGGGACACTGCCTTTTGAAGTGTCCAGGCTCGTTGCAATGGAAGCAACGGAGATTGCGGCCATTACCTTGTGTAGGAACAAAGTTATTGATAGTGTTGGTCCTAACTTTCTTCCTTTGTCCCTGATTCTGACCCTGTGCTCTCTTAGACTGAGCCTTAGACATGCCCTTATTTTGATCCTTGTAAGGCCAAGTCCTATTATTCCTTGGTTTGGGCTATACTTCCTGTACTATTGGAGCAGCTCAAATCAGTGCATCTTGTAGGTCCATTGGACGCATTGATTCCAATCGAGTGTTTATGGGTGGATTCAATCCATTACAGAATTTTGACACCTGTTAGGTCATATCCATTGAAGGAGCATACTTCAAGAGTGAGACAAACTTTGAATAATATGCCTCAAGGGGTAAACCTAGGTGCTTCAAGTCATAGAATTCATTCATCTTCTGTGTGTAGTAGGTAGGTGGCAGATACCTCCCTCGCATAGCTTCCTTAAGCTTTTCCCAAGTGACTATCCCTTCCGAGATCCCCTGGTCTCTGCACCATTGTTTCCACCAAAGTCTTGCTTCACCTGTAAGCTTAAGTATGGTGAGCATAGCTTGGTTAGCAGGTGCAGTTTCTGCTGCCTCAAAATAGTCCTCCATGGACTCGATCCAGACCTCGGCGCCAGTTTGAACAATCCTTCCCTTACCATCAAATTCAGGTGGCTTGATTTGTTTGAGAAGGAACTTCTTCTCTTGAATTACAGATGTACTTAGTGTAGGGGTTGGACTTGGAATCTGCACTTGGGATTGCGCCTTGGTAATAAGATTCTTTACATTAAAAACTTACCAAACGTTTCTCACATTACATTAATATGACCAATACAGCTTTTAGCCAAGTGACCTAATCACTTAACTCCTTTGCTAACATTTACAGCCATGACAGACAGTGATAAAAATCTTATTCATTTATGAGAGCATAGCCCATTTGAGTACATTTATTTTGGGAAAGTAGAACAGGCTGATTGGCACATCAATTTAGGGAAATAGGATTGTGTTACATTCGGCTACAAGGACTGAGTAATAATATGGAGAGGGGTCATGGATTTTCAGGAATCGATAGGTCATAGGAAGCTTGGGGTATCTCTTCCTTTGATACCCGTTCTTCTCATAACGTCCCAACACTTTGATTCTGTCTCGCCAGGGATCACCCAGTCACTTCTTTGTACACATACTTGTTCTGCTTGACTTGCTGACCGCCGACATGCAGGGTTGCGTTTGCGTGAGCCTCGACAAAGATGAATAGCTTAATGATCTTTAAATCCTCCATCCACTTGATTCTCTTCAAGTTGGTCTGAAGGTACGCAAGTCAGTGGGCTCCTATGTAATATATTCCTGATTCACCCGTCCATCTCCGTTCCACGTACAAGGGTGAAGGATTGTAGATATAGTCTAGAATATTCATTATGCCTAGCCTCTGTCGATAATTCAAAGCATGCATTGCAATCATAAACATAACCTAGAATACCAAGAATTTCCTCCATGCTTCATGACTCTGCAGCCCACCATCCATAAGTAAGTAAGGAAATGTTCTCAACAGCAATATTGTTATACTTTCCTCCATTAAGTTCCCTTGTAAATATTAGATTCCGTTGGTTCGCTCTGATAACAACTGTAATGTGTCCACCTGTCCACTTGTAGGACGCGTCTTAGCAGCCCATCAGGAAGAGAGTCTAGAAAGCGTCGTTTGGCACTCACAAGGAATGTCACACGGTTTGCAATCTAGGTCTTTCCGACTCTGCCTACGAAGTGGAAGTATCCGGCCATTCCCACTTAGGACCGACCTGAAATCAGGGTTTTCCTAATAGTCAAGTCTCTAAAAAGTAGCTAGTGTCGAGCTCCTGATGAACCACTTTGCGCAGAAACATCAGGGTTGAAGCGGATTTATACTACACGATTCAAGGAGAATGGGAAACAAGAGGGATGGGAAGCTCAACCTCTCTGCCCAAAAGGCATAGTCCCATTCCGTTTCCCTAAAACAACATAAATTGGGACTCTAACTCTATTGATTCTAGGTCATCACTATTTCGCTATTAATTCCTTCGAGAAAAGTTCCCAGCTAACCGAGACCACCCTTCTGTAGGACGGACCCAGAGTCACATCCACCGCACTTTCCTCGGGTTGCTTAGTTATCTAATTACTTACCACATTATGTTTGACATGCAAAAGCAGCTTCCTTAATTAACCTATTAAACACTGGTTCCTTCACGTAACTTAGGCGCTTACATAGAAAAACAATGTCAAGCAAGTTTCTTTTTCAAACATTTGATCTTTATTTATCATAGTCTTTGGAATACATCAAATATCTTGCCCGAAGGCTATCCCAACAATCCTCAGGATTGCTACTCCAAGTTCCACCCATTGACTAGTATACGGGCCTCGAGATCCCATCTCGAGTCACGTCGACCTCTTGTGCAGGATCCAGAGGCAAGGAATTTATGGCCAAATCCTCCCTTGGCACTCAAGCATCCTCGTGCTCCAAGCAGCACCCATAGAGAGACCTCTCGCGGCGGGTTCGGTCCACATACCCGGCATGGCTAACAACCCCCTTGGATAGGGTCAGGTAGACAATCGGAGGTAACTGAACCTGCCTCTCCCTCCAAGCTTTTAACCTGAAGCATTAGTTGTTTTTCTTAAATTAGTTCCTTGAGCAAAGAAGTACAAACTCTGTACCTAAGTGTACAATCACGAGCATTCTATTGGTCGTTCGTACGGCCAACTGCTAAGGTGTGATTCCTTTTCCCCGAATACTCCTAGCATTCGATCATGGATAATTCGTGACTTGGCAAGATTCCAAAGGTTTAGTATGATAGGTTTCTTGTTTACCCTTTTCCTTGGGTTAGGGTTTATACCATATTGACCCTAAATTATCACTACCTTAGGTTTCCTTATACTATAGTCAAATAGATCCTGGACAACCCCGTCGTCCTAACTTGGTTGGGCAATTTTCTTTCTTGGCAATTCACAACTGCCCTAAGCTTAACAAATCAGTCCCCAAGAGAGAGTGTTGTAGTAGGACAACTACTCAATTCTTAGAGAATCTAACTTGTAATTAGAACTTGCCATTCTTGGTCTAAGGTGTAGTAGTACTATCTTGCGATTTAGTCGCAAGAGCATATGACCTTGCAAACTCGTTGCATGAGACAGGTAGCAGTACCTAACTTGAGGGATCACATCTCTTTTCATGCGGTATTCCTTGATCAAGAATACCTTTGATCAAGATATAGGATTTGGGAGTCCCATTGACCCCAATCCAAAACCCTAATCCCACTAGGCTGATAATTGATTTGGCCCTAGGGTCCCTAAATTCCTTGCGAAAGTCTAGCATTTGGTCGTCCGATCCTTAAGGTGAGAACCCTAGATCATCCTTGCACGGTTGTTTAGATAACCCTAATGTTTCGTGAATGTTGGATGAACTTTAAGATTGAAAATATTAAATTGACATCCTAAGCGTGATACTAAGCAGAATTTTAATATAACTTAACCTAACCTAGCACATTGAAGTGATCATCGTATGCTAACTAATCATGCATTTATGATTTACATGTAAATTACTCAATTACATGCAAATTACTTAATTGATCTAACCAACTTACGATTAAAGATGATATTTCTTTTAAAGATGCAAATACTTTCCTCTAAAAATGCAAGTACTTTTCTTAAAAGATGCAAGTAACTGCAAGATGTATGAGATGTATCATTCCATGTGAATATGCAATTTCAAGTCCATAGGCCTTTCACCTTTATGCAACTATAGGATCTATAATGATCTTTTCATCTTTCCATGCCATATACGATTTGATTGACATTAAGAATTATTTCTTGTAAACCTTACGTTTATGCATTGAATTCAAAGCTTTTGTATTTTAATGAAAATGCATCCTTTCCCAATTGTGAACTTTGATAAAAGAACTCTATGCATGGATGCATCATTCTTTCATGACTAGATGCCAATGAATACATCATTGATTTAATCCTTTCTTTATCACTTAACTTAACCTATCTTTTATATTAAATGTAACTATCATTTCATGCGAATTGCATACTATATGCTTTTTGTCAAAGTTCATAAATCTTTTCCTTTCATTGCAACTATTTATTCATCATTAAATGACCTTCTACAAATTAACCTATATATGAGTCACAACAAGGAATTTATTACATAAGTGCATCATGTGCTATACGATCCATCCTTTCCAACAATGTGAACCTCCCAATACGTAAGAACATCTCAAAATGCGTGGTGACATGTCTATCGACCTTCCAGTGTATGCGGAGTTGTTTCAGGAGATTAACATGGGACCATAGGATACTTCATACTTGGAGCATCCACTTACTCAATCCGTTGTTTAGATCTCTTATAAAGGTACATAAGATATGCATTTTAAGAGGGATTTTTTAAAAAATGATTTATATTACCGTGCTTTGTATAATTTAAATTGATTATTATAACACCATTTTTTATCTGTGCAGGTGACATTTTCAGGATGAGTCGAGGGATGAGCGATGAGGAGTTGCAGGACATCTTCGCACGCATGTCTCCAGACCAGCTCGTGAGATTCAGAGAGATGGTAGACCAGGAGCTGTCTCATTCTTCGTCAGGGCGCTCTGCTAGATCTGCTTCAGCGCAATCGGATGCTTCAGCTTCGAGCAAACGATCTCGACGCTCACGACTTGGGCTAGAGGGAGGGACTGCATCGGGATCAGGGGGATGCTGCTGTGGAGACACGGATGTGGTGTCTCCATCTCATCGTTCAGCTGGAGCTGCGTCACCTCCAGGATTTGTCACACCTGTGGGGACGTCTACTCTAGTTACTCCGACTTTTGCGCAGCCGTCAACAGGTGGCAACCCTTTTGGTGCCACCCCTTTGGGTGCCACTCTGAGAGAGGTTACCCCCATCGGGACATCGGATGTAGAGGGGTCTCCTGGATATGCCCAGGAGCGTGGACGGAGATGGGAGAGGACCCATCTTAGGTAGACTCCTAGGGGTTATGGATATCTGGTCGATAGTAGGTCAGGAGCCATCATCATGAATGATGAGGGGAGGAGGGTGATGGCTCCCATGAGAGAGTTGTGCCAACAAGTTTTTCGGCACAACGTCCTAGATCATTGGAAGAACATACCGGAGGGAAGCAAGGACTACATAGTAGCATCCTTGCACGAGGAGTTTCCAGTGCTAGCCACAGTAGATAGATTCTCTACGGGCTGGATGATGGATTGCATGCGTGCATACATGTCACATAGTCGATCCGACGCATGCAAGGCAATCAAGAGTGGGGCTGCAAATCCTGAGTGGTTAGATGCAGACGACTGGCGTCGAGTGAGGGAGGAGGCTACAGATTCGCCAAGATGTTGGAGTTAGCAGCACGAGGTAGCGAGGGCATGACTCGAGACCGGAGTGGTCCATCATCTTGGGAGTGGCGGCCACATGACATATTTGGAGGACTTTGTAAGCTTCTCTTTTGTTTTTCTTGTTTGTTTTTTTGAAATATTCTTTGTACTGACAATCATGTTTCTAACAGTTAGCATTTTTTTTCTTTGCAGCACTCCATTACAAATCGCGATCCGCAAGGCCTTGAGACTCGATATGCAGAGAGGCACGGTCTCAATGCATTGATTGACCGATTGTATAGACGCAGCGGCCCTCTAAGTCACTCATCTTTCTTTTCCGTAGTTACCATGAGATATTTGAATGCATTATTGTATGGTGGATTGATGTGTTGTTTCTTTTTCTGCAGAATCCATTCGATGCTCCTTTGCAGCAGGACGAGGATTTGTAGCTCGCCCTTGGATCCTTGGAGCTCACACACCTTTATTTTTTAGTCGCCTGATCTATGTAGACATTTTCTATGTATTAGTGATATCCTGTCATGATTGTACCAATTGCTTTTTATGCGATCATGTATTTATTTCATGTATCAGTTTTATGATTTCAGTATACATTCTTTTTGCTTGCAAGCGCTTTGTATATAGTAGTGCAGAAACTATCCTGCCATAAAAAAATTTTTATCCCTGTTACTGTCGCTATTTGCGTCGCAAATTTACTGCTCGCGTCGCTATTGACGTCGCTATGCGCGTTCCAAATTTTGCTGGTTGCGTCGCTATTGGCATCGCTATATGCGTCGCTAGTGACACATATAACGACGTTTCTATGGCGTCGTCAATAACGACGCTTTTTGCGACGACAGGGGAAAATTTTGTTGTTTGTATTTTCGTCGCTTTAAACGTCGGTATAAGGTCTATATCTTGTAGTGCGTGGCACTGTGGGCATGGGGGCATGAGGCTTCAGCATAGAGAGAGAGAGAGAGAGAGAGAGAGAGCGAGAGAGAGAGAGAGAGAGAGAGAGAGAGAGCGTCAAGCTTCAACCTTGGGGCTTGGGCCCTGAAGATTGGCCGCAGCCCGCAAGCACTCACCCCTGTCGACTCCCGACCAAGCTGTAGCTTGTAGCTGAAATTCTGAAGACTCAAGAGGGCATGAGGCTTGCCGCTTGATCATTGAGCAGAGTCTAGACTCCAAAACACATAGAGGGAGAGAGAGAGAGAGAGAGAGAGAGAGAGAGAGAGAGAGAGAGAGAGAGAGAGAGAGAGAGAGAGAGAGATTGTTGGTCTGGGCCCTGTACTCAGTACTGTGTAGGGCCAGGCTATTGCCTTTGACAGGGAGAGAGAGAGATTTGTAAATTGTTGGCATGATGCATCATTAAACATTCATGCAAGAGAGAGAGAGAGAAGATTCAAGAACTTAAACTTTAAAGATGCCTCACTACCTGGGCCTGAACAGTGAACAATGAATTAGTCTTCTAACTTCCAAAGTTCCATGTTTCCTTGCTCAAGAGTCAAGTTGTCAACATTCTCCCTAAAATCATGATTGGCCACTGGCAAAACAGGTAAGCACCATCTCGATTCTTTATAAGTTTATTGTTCAATTTTCATTTTGCTTTAAGTTTTAAAGTTTAAAGTTTAGTCTTTTAAGTTCTACTATTACCAATGTAATTTCTAATTAAGTATTGATATCACTCAATAAAGCAAAAGCATACGATCTCTTTTCTTTTAAGAGTGGTTGGTGAAATGAAAGATTAGTAACAAATTCTTTTTGTTATGTGTTTATTGATAAATTTGTGAAGGTTGAAGATAAAAGAGACTAAAGATCTGAGGAGCTTGGTTTTTAAAGGAACAAAGGCATTATAAAAGGTAGAGAATTTCAAGTATTATTAGCAAAGAAGGTAAGATCGAAACTACTCTTTTTATTTTCAAGAAATGGCACCTAAATCAAGAGAAAAAAGACAAGGAAATCTTCTTTCTTGGGTCGGGATTGAACATATAACTAAGCATCCTTCTAAAAAGGTAAAAGAAAACACTAATAATATTGTGGAGTCATCTTCAATTAATGTATTGCCTTCGAATGAATCACTTGATAATATTTCACTTGAAGATAAGGCTGAACTTGAAAGAAAAAAAGAAGGACGTTTACTCTTTCAAGAGAATTTGCTCAACCAATTCAAATGGCTTGTTTATGATAGAGACAAAGTAAAAATGTATTGTAAGTATTGTTTAAAACATCCTCATCCACATAGTGCATATTCAAAAGGGGGATCAATAAATTTTAAAATTAGTAACTTAAAATCCCATGTTTGCACGACTTGTCATAAGTTTGCCATGGAAGCCATTTTGCTTGAAGGAAAAGATTGTATTGAAAAGAGTGTTAAAAAAATAAGGGAAGTCAAAGATGAGGCATTACTTTCATTATTTAGAATTGCATATTTAATTACCAAACAAAATTTACCATTTTTCAGTTTTTCGTGAGATGATAAATTTGTTGCAAGATTGTCATGCACCATATACAACTAGTCTCTATAATGATGATAAGGCATGCGCTGAAATGATCTATTGCATGGCATCACATCTTATAAAAACCACAATAGTCAAGGTTTCTGCTAGCCCATGGTTTGGTGTTTTAATTGATGAGTCCAATGATATCTCTTCACATGGACATATGGTTATTTATTTATCATATCTTGAGAGAGATTGCATTCCCAAGACAAGTTTCTATGGCATTATACGTGTTCATGATGGTACTGCAAAATCTTTGTTTGAAGCTATTATTAGTGAGCTAAAGAAATGTAAGCTAGACTTGTCTAGATTTGTTGCTTTTGGCTCCGATGGATGTTCCACAATGGTAGGAAAGGATAATGGTGTTCAGGCCTTATTGAAAAAACATGTTAATCCATTTCTAACTTCAATTCATTGTGTTGCACATCGCAGTGCCCTTGCAATATCAAGTGTAGCAAAAGAGATGCCTTATTGTAAAAATCTAGAAAAGCTTATTAATGGCATAGCTTCTTATTTTAATGTTAGCACAAAGAGATTAGAAGGGTTGCAAGCTATGCAACAAGATTTCGCATCTCCCATTCTTCGACTTGAGCATACTTTTGATGTGAGATGGTTAAGTAGATATAGAGCCATTAGTAGAGTA
The DNA here is from genome assembly GCF_053477565.2 of Lygodium microphyllum. NCBI lineage: Eukaryota > Viridiplantae > Streptophyta > Polypodiopsida > Schizaeales > Lygodiaceae > Lygodium > Lygodium microphyllum. Next base: position 96,581,984 of record NC_141145.1, on the reverse strand, counting down.
TGCAAGTCTTTAGATACCATACTTGAGATCACAAAAAAAGAGGCATTGCATATTTATGAAGAATTGGCTGAATTTGAGTGTGTTTATTGCTTACATTTCTTAGCTGACATTTTAAGAGATTTAACAACATTAAGCCAAATGTTTCAATAGGACTTTTGTAACAAATCCGAAATTCAAAAGGCCTATATGAAAGCCCTCATAGGGTTAATATTTTTTAAAGAAAATTTTTTAATTATTAATTCCCCTCTTCTCCAGCCGACAATCGAGCTGGAGGAAGAAGGGAATAGCAAGAGAGGCAAGCTCCTTGCAAGAGCTTGCCAGGGCAATGATACATGCCCATCGACACGTAAAGGGGGGGAGGATCTTATCCCCTGCCCTATATAACTAAGGGGGGCCGCAGGCTAAAAAAGGAGGGAAGGGCAGAGATCGTGAAGAAAAGATGCCATGCGCCGTCACATTGCAGAGAGGGAGAGAGTCAGCCTCTCTGCTCGACTCATAAGGGTGCGAGCTGCCGGCCTCCCTGTCATCGCCAGAGACTGGGGGAGGAGCACGATGTGGAGCTGGGCGCTTGTGCCACTTGAGGGAGAGAGGAGGGTTGCCTGAACCGAGGAGGAGCTGCAGAGCTGCCAGTTGCCGTTTGAGCTTCCCCCTCCCATGTGGCGGAAGCTTTAGAAGCTTCCTGGGGGGGAAGCTTTTAAAGGGCTTGATAAGCCCCCTTTCCCTTGGGCTTTAAAACCTTTCACCCCAACGTGTTTAAAATTTTCTTTTAGCCTCTTCCCTTGAGGCATCTTGAAACCCCTTCTCATGGCCTCTTGAAACCCTTTCCTCCAAATTTGCCTAAGGGTCCTTAGACCCTTACTTATAACCTTTAAGGTTACTATTTCCCTTGGAGTTTCCCCCTTAGGGTTTTATAGGGCCCATTTTTCCCAAGAAAAATTTCACCTTAGCCCTTTCCTTGCCCCATGCAAGAATACCCCTTGGAACTCTCCCGCACCTTGTTTCATTTCCCACACGTAAAAGAAAGAGGAATGTTGAGGGTCGTTTGACACCTCCCTTTCCCACTCAAAAACCCTCGTAAGGGATTCCACACTTTATTTATTCCCCGTTTGTGCGAGTCATTATAAGGCCAATAAGCCCCTCCCATGGCTTTAATGGGTCTTATCCGCAAAAGATTTTGAAACACCCCTTCTTTCGAAATCCCTACTTCAAGGAGGGAGCCTTCTAAAACTACTTTCGACGGACGGCGCAAGGGAGCGACGGTGGAATTCCAAAGAGGAGTTGTAAAGCTACTTCCACATCCGAAAGACTACAATTGGGATGCCTCCTAAGAAAGTCCAAGGCGTAGCCACAGGAGGGTCGTCTCCCAGCACCCACGTGGATATCTCACCCCAAGCCTAGGTTTTTCTTTTGAATTTTTATTTGATATTGTTGTAATTTAATCATGCAAGGTTAATTGTTAGAAATAGGATATATTTTTGTCCTAGATGCTCACAACGGAGGAACTTAGTCATCAATACTTTTAACATGCAAATTACAGAAAGCATAAACGCATTTCTAACAAATAGCTTTATGCATTGAAATGAACTATAAACTAGATTATTGTCCATTAAAATAGTATACTTCATTTAAGCCTAGTTGTATAAACTACGTATCGCACTATCCTCTTCGCAATGAATCATCATGGAAAGTGCAAGCATGAAATGATTCTTACGATGCATAAACTCTAGGAAAATATCGTTTGTCAATTGCATAAATTATCAAGTAAAAGGTTGCTTATTTAGCATGAATTTTTTTTGCAAAGTATAGGAAGATTAGTTGGAATTAACCTAAGACCTTAAATCGATAAGTTAGGGTTCAAAAATTAATTTATGCATAGACAATGAGTCATGTGAAAATGATCACGTAATTATTTTCTAGAGTTAACCAAATTGGTATGAACCTAAAACACCTAAACCACGGAGTACTTGTTTAGAAAGAGTTGAATTCTAAGAAATTCACTAGGAAATTAACACGTGACCTAATCCTTACGTATCGCTAAAACTGAAACTCCTATACCTTAAATACTTGCCCACATTCACTAAATGTAGGGGACAGTGAAATGAAATTGGGAAGTGAGCTAGGGTTTGTCCCTAAGAATCTTTCAAGATGAAACTTGGAAACCCTAGGTCTAACGACGTCAGTCTAGTAACCTAAAATAGATTGTTCCGTGACTCCATTGTCTCATAGTTCGATGCGACACTTGCGCAACAAGTGCGGAGTCATATGATCTTGTGATTGGATCACAAGGGAATGGCCAAGTTTTCACAATGAAGTTGGCATGTCCTTACGCAAGTTATATTGCAAGAGGATGAATAATCATCCTAATTTAGTGGTCTTTCTTGAGTAAACAAGATTGATTGGAAACTAAAGACCAGCCGATAAACTGAAGTAACCAATGAACTTAAGGTTTGACCAAGTTGGGTTAATAGGGTACGCCCTAACCCGGGATATAGGGGATCTTGCCAAGTTGCAAGTCATCCCGGATCGAATGCTGGATGCATTCGAAAGAAAGGATTCATTCCTTAATAGTTTGCCAACAAAAAAACGATCAATGGAAATGTTTGTGCTTGCTACAGATTTTAGAGCATTGTTTGGTTTTTTTTATAATCAATGAATTAAAAGATAAATGGATATCTATACTTCAGGTTGAAGTCCTGAAGGGAGAGGCAGCTTCAGTTACCCCCGCCTGCTTGCCTGACCCTAACCAAGGGGGTTGTTAACCGCTCCGGGAAAGTGGACCGAACTCGCCACGAGAGGTCTCTCCGTTGAGCGCTACTTAGAGCAGGAGGATACTTGGGTGCCAGGGGGGATCTAGCCATAAATCCCTCACCTTCCGGGCCCTGCACAAGAGGCTAACATGACTCGGGATTGGATCTCGAGGCCCGCATACTAGTCTATGGGCAGAAACTTGGATTAGTGATCCCTGTGGATTGCTAGATAGAAGCCTACGGGCTAGACTCTTTGTATTTCAAAGATAAATATGATAACCTGTTAATAAGGAACTTGTTTGATTTTTTTTTTCTATGTCGAGTGATATGATTACGTGAAAGAACCAGTGCCTAACGGGCTAATTAAAAATGATGATTGCTACATGTCCAACTAATGTTTTAGGTAATTAAAAAACTAAAACGACCGGAGGAAAGTGCAAAGGATGGGTCATAGGACCGTCCTATGGATGGGTGGTCCCGGTTGGCCAGGAACTTTTCTCAAATCACGAATATGGACAGCAAGAAGATCGCCAAAGAACACGAACAACAAAAGTGTTGATGTAGAGTTATGATTGAACCCGATTTATGTTGTTTTAGGGGAACGGAATAGGACTATGCCTTATGGCAGAGAGGCTGAGCTTTGCATCCCTCTCATTTCCCATTCTCCTTGAACCAAGTGCAGCGTGAATCCACTTCCGACCTGGCGCTTCTGCGTAAAGTAGTTCGCTTGGGTCTGACTCTAGTTGCCATTAGGAAATGACCAATAAAGAAAACCCTAATTCAGGTCGATACTAAGTGGGAACGGCCGGAATACTTCCACTACGTGGCAGACGTGGAAAGCCCTAGATCGCAAACCCCGTAACATTCCATGGGAGTGCCGGGCGGAGCTTTCTAGACATCCTTTCCGATGCTAAGACGTGTCCTGAAGATACAAGTGGACATGTTACAGATTGGTATCAGAGCGAACCAACAACGGAATTGTTTTTATGAAATCTTAATAAGAAGAAGTAAAGCAAATGTTGATGTTCCAAATATTTTCTTACCTTCAATGATGTCTTGCAGAATTACAAAGCGTGGAATAAGTTCTTAGTATTTTGAATCATGTTTATGACTGCAATGCATTCTCCGCATTATCGACAAAGGGTTGAGATGATGAACATCCTAGAGAAAATCTATAATCCATCACCTTTGTACATGGAACGAAGATGGACGGTGTCGTATTGCTGCGCATTCGAGGTGTGAAAACCACCCAAAAGTTGTGTGTGGGATTTGATACTTTGTACATATTTAGTTGTTGTGTTTATACTTTTGTTGTTTTGGAGCAAGAGGAATTAATCAATAATGCTTTGGTCGACATGTATGCAAAATCTGGTATGCTTGGAAACATGATATGTTGAGAAAGGGTCAAGCCCCAGATGAGGTTTCCATGTCCTGTTTTTTGAAAGCTTGTACTACAATAGAGCAAGCGGAAGGTTTATCCACATGCACGTTGTGAAAAGTGGCTTTGAGCTTGACTTGGTCATTGGAAACTCTCTCATCAGCAAATATACCTTGCATTGTAGTCTGTGAGATGCAGAGTTGGGTTTCAAGAAGTTGTCACAATGGAATGTTGTTACTTGGAGCTCAATGATATTAGGATATGCAACACAAGGTCATGAAATTCATGTTTTCCAGATGCCTTAGCTGGGAATATTGGCCATGAGAATATGAAGTACAATTCAACAATCTTTTCACTAGGATGCAATCAACAACGGAATCCCCTTCGTGATAGCTGGAAGCTTTCTTGCCTGGATGAGTCGAGCAAGAAGGGAAACCAGCACCTTTAGATGACTTCCAAAAGATACAGATTAGCAAAGACGGAAAACCTTATTCATTACACTTTATGCCAAAGGTGTCAAACAGATGAAGCATGCTTTCCCTGAAATTTGGGCACTTGAAGAACGTTATGGATCTCTGGTTAATGGGGCCGCTTTTCTGTTTTAAATTTTAAAAAAAGCTACGTGCTGTATAGCCAATTTGGGGGGCGCAGGGAATTTCGGAATCGGGGGCTAATGTAAGTCTCTCCGTCATGGAAAAAGTATTTTTAGGGGGGAATGCGGATAGGATGAGCGGCATCCATGACTGTCAAATGGGGAAAAAGCTAAAACTTTGATGGCAATGGACCGGAACAACAGACTGGGGGATTATCTCGTCATTATGCACTTCATCCTTGTCACGCAGGCACCCGCTCTTTCCTACTGATCTAAACAAAGATGTTTATATGGTTGCGGAAGACCAAACAGTTCTGTCAGATAGGATTGAGGTTGATTAGCCGCTGCCGACTAGTATGAATACTGCTCAGGAGCCTCATGCCCAAACGGAGGCAATGGAATTAGTTCTTAGCAGCCCCGCCCTTCATCTTCACATGTAACTCTGTAGCGACAGGCGACTTCGACTGTGCAGCTGATTACAAGAATGAGAAGGAATTTGGTGAGGCTCTTGCGGAAGCCCTGCGGCAAGGTCTAGTCAAAAGAGAAGATTTGTTCATTACCACCAAGCTTTGGAACTCTGATCATGGACATGTTCGGGAGGCATGTGAGGATAGCTTGAGAAACCTTAAATTGGATTATTTGGATCTCTACTTGGTTCATTTTCCAATAGCCACGAGACAACTTGTCCTGAGGAGAAAAAGAGCCATCCTGGGAGAAGAAAAACAGTCATTTTGGGGAAAATTAGGACAGTCATCTATGAGAGCATAACAGCATTAATTACAACTGATGATGGCATGTCAATGCTTCATGAAGAGCCGTGTATAGATGCTCATCCCACAACAGTTTTGTCTTGAACCAAACCATCAAGTACCATTAGTCCTTGAACCAGACCATCAAACTATCTTGAAGAAAGAAGTCGTGCTGTCCGAATTTCGAGCTCACCGATTGTTATTGTTGTTTTTTATGCATGTGCATCATGGTTGATGAGAAAACATGAGATTTCAAGGCACATTCTAAGCTTTCATTTGATATCCATATTCCCCAAGAGAAATTATGTTTGTTCCTGTTAAAGAGTGCCAGAAATCTGACTTATTAGCCACAACTGATGACTATCTCTGGGTCTGACCGATCCAGGAACAGGGCAGATTGAAGGCAGAGCAGTTCAGTTTATGACTGTGTGTGTGAACCATGTTAGAAACAGGGATACTCTCAAAGATGCACCTTTGCCCACTGTGAGGGATTCGGGTTTTCATTAGGTACCGCCGTTTCGTGAGACGACGGTGGTACAGAGCAGAGGAGATTGGAGTTCTCGCCTCCTGGCAGCAGTGTTTTCTCCTCCGGTTTTGTTGGGATTTCAGCAAACAGTTCGATGAGCTATCAAAAGATTTCTAGGTTGCCTAGAGCTGCCAGGCAGTACATATGCAGAAAGGAGAAAATTTTAAAAAATGCAGGAATTTTAGAGGATGATGAGCATATAGATGGGATGTATGACAGTATGATTTGTGCAGATACGATGGAAGAGATGGAAGATATGCTGAAAACTGATATGCAGAGCTGTCACAGTAATGTATTAGTGCAATCCCTGGACATGTTTCATGAAATTGCAGATTTTGTGCCACAGATTGAGTCAGAGGCTGAGGTGACTCAGCAAAAAGTGTTGAGTGCTGATGAAATTCAGCAAACAGAGTTTCCGGCTGATTATGATCAGCTTACAGAGACACAGAGGGCTGAAAATTTTCAGCCAACAGAGTTTACTACTGAAATATTTCAGCATCCAGAGTTTAGGGCTATTCCTATGCAGTCCATAGAGCAGAGGGCTGAGGATATTCAGCCATTGGAGTGCAGAATTGCTGATTTACAGCAAGATTTGAGTAATGCAGAAGAGCATAATGAAGCCAAGGTTGACAGAAATACAAGACTGTGGATAAAAAGGTGAAGCGGTAGCTGTACCGCTTCCAGCTGACAGTGATCAACAAATAGAGAGGGCTGCCAAACAGCCAATTTTGAGGAATCCGGAGCATATTGGTCATAAATTTTCAGCAGAGACTCTTGCTGAACTGAAAATTGGAAATGGTGATTTCTTGCTACCTATAGAGAAGCAATGCTTTCAGGAGATGCTTGAGCGACATGGAAGGGGATTTGCTTTTTTCCCGCATGAGATTGGATGTGTGAATCCAGATATTGTTGCTCCTATGGTCATTTTTACTATTCCTTATATTCCATGGAATCTCCGACCTATTCCAGTGCCTAAGGCACACCTGCCAAAGCTGATTGATTTATTGAATGAGAAAATCAGGATGGGAATTCTTGAGCCTTCATCTACACCATACTCAAACAGGTGGTTTATGGTTCCAAAGAAGAATGGTACTCTCCGATTTATACAAGACATGCAGTCAGTAAACAGAGTTACTATCAGGAATGTTGGTATAGGTCTAGTTGTGGATGAGTTTGCAGAAGCATTTGCTGGAGGTGCCATCTATTCTTTAGGTGATTTGTATTCGGGATATGATCAGTTTCAGTTGGCTTTGGAAAGCAGGGACATAACCACCATGAGAACTCCTATTGGGCTTGTCAGGATGTGTACCTTGCCTCAAGGTGCCACTAATTCTGTTGCGCATATGATGAATGCCATGCATAAGGTTCTTCGTGATTATATACCTTAGCTTACTATGCCTTTCTTGGATGATGTGCCCATTAAGGGGTGTACAGAAGAAGAGAAAAATGAGAGTCTAAATGAGCAGGGATGCAGATACTTTGTGGCTGATCATATTTCAGCTTGTGAGAAGATTTTGGCCAGGTTAGAAGAAGTGAACTTGACACTTTTAGGGCAAAAATCTATTTTTGGAGTGAATGAGGTTGTCATTGTTGGACATATGTGTGGGTATTATGGCAGGAAACCCTCACCTAATAAGGTGGATGCTATAGGCAAGATTGCGGAGTATTGTTCTACCACTTCAGAGGTACGGATATTCATTGGAGCTTGTGTGTTTTATATGATTTGGATACCTCATTTTGCACACATAGCAGATTGTTTATATCAGCTACTTCGAAAGGGGCAGAAATTCTATTGGGATGAGAGCCACAAAGGAGCCATGCGGAAATTGAAGAAGTTATTGCAGAATGCTCCTACTCTCAGGAAAGCGGATTATAATTGCGGAAGGCCTATTGTATTGACAGTTGACACTAGTCCAATTGGCATAGGTTGGGTTGTGGGTCAAGATGATGCAGATGGAAAAAACATGTATGCTATTCGGTTTGGGGTGAAAGTCCTAAACGAGAGACAGAGGAGATACCCGCAAATCAAGAGGGAGTTACTAGGGATTGTTACGGCTCTCAAATGTGACAAGGAGTACTTTATTGGAGCTTCAGTTGTGGTAGAGACAGATTGCTTGCCATTGATTGGTATGATTACGAGTTGCTCTACTCCGGATATAGCTATGCTGAGATGGATTGCATACATCAAGTCATTAAATCCGGAATTTAAACACATAGCAGGGAAGGATAATCGAGTGGCAGATATGCTGTCTAGAGCCAGATATGATGATGAGGAGACTCTACTTGTAGAAGAGGATGATGCAGAAATTTCAGTCACTATGGTTGATCATGTTTGCCATGTCTATGATGTTGTGGCTTTCATAGAAGAACTCTATGTTGGAGATTGGTTGCAGATTTGCAAGTACCTTAGTACACTAAGCAAAAGAGATGAATGGATAGATGAAGAGTTCAAGAAGATCAGAAGGAAAGCCTATGGTTATTTTCTCAAGGACGGATTTCTTTGGAAGCATCCGAAGAAAAGAGGCGGATTACCTTTGCGGGTTGTCTGCGATAGAGAGACACAGTTACAGGTGATGAGGGAGTTTCATGAGAGTCCTTGGGCTGGTCATAGAGGAGTGTGGGCTACTTATGAGAAAATCAAGGAGAAATATTGGTGGAAAGGCATGTATAGAGATGTTTCTCACTTTGTTGAGACTTGCAGAGACTGTCAGATGTATTCAGTAGTGCGTCATCGAGATGAGCTTCGTCCGACCTATCCGCTATGCATTCATTATAAGTGGGTAGTTGATTTGGTTACTATGCCTATGGGTCTATGGCAGATGAGGTATATTGTTTTGACTAGAGAGGATCTTACCAATCATGTTGAAGGCAGATCTTTGAGAACGAAGACCACTAGTGCAGTGTGTAAGTTCTTATTGGAAGAAAGCAGGAACCACAGCATACAATCCAGAGGGAAATGGGAAGAGTGAAAGAGGGCATCCGCCGATAGTGAAAGCATTAGCCAAAGCATGCAAAGGACGGATTGGAGAATGGCCGAGACTTTTACCATTTGCTTTGTGGGCTGATCGTACGACTCACAGTGTTACCATAGGATATATGCCCGCAGAGTTGATGTATGGTCAGAAACCTGTTATGCCGACTGAGACTTGTGCTTTGACTTGGTCAATTTTACCTTAGCAGGAGGATTTGACAAGAGAGGAGCTCTTAGCTCTTCGGATTTGACAGTTGGAGAGAAGACCAGAGGATATTCAGCTAGCTATTGATAGGTTGAAGGTTGCTAGACTAAGAAATAAGGACAGGTTTGACAGCAGGCATCGCTTGCGGCCTAGAGCAATAGAAGAGGGAGATTGGGTATTAGTCTTTGATAGCAACCTTGAAAATCAGCATACTGCACTTCGGAAGATGGTGAAAAGATGGTTTGGGCCGTACATAGTCAGATATGTCTTTGATAATGCAACATATGAGTTGACAGAATTGGATGGGACAGTGCTTAGAGTGCCTATTGCTAGAAAAAGAATCAAGATTTTCAAGAAAAGAGATGATGAAGATTATGCATTGGAAGAATTTTCAAGAGAAGAGCAACGAGAAGAAACTCCAATGGAAGAGACAGATGATATGACAGATAATCTTGTTGATATATTGGAAATGCATAATGAAGAGGTTGATCTGTTTGTGGATCTTGATGATAATGATCATGGGTAATTGGCCCATCCGGAGGATGTGCAGGATTAGAGGGGGTGGATGTCGTATTGCTACGCATTCGAGGTGTGAAAACCACCCAAAAGTTGTGTGTGGAATTTGATACTTTGTACATATTTAGTTGTTGTGTTTATACTTTTGTTCTACGTGGGAGAGGGTTTGGAGCAAGAGGAATTAATCAATAATGCTTTGGTCGACATGTATGCAAAATCTGGTATGCTTGGAAAAGCCCAATAAATATTTGACAATATGTCAGATCAAGAAGTCGTATCCTGGATGACACTTATGACAAGATATGCTGAACATGTCTGCCTATATGTGGAATGCTATTATCACTGCATTTGCAGATTCTGGAGATTCTGAAAAAGCATTTGGTATGTACCATGATATGTTGAGAAAGGGTCAAGCCCCAGATGAGGTTTCCATGTCCTGTTTTTTGAAAGCTTGTACTACAATAGAGCAAGCGGAAGGTTTATCCACATGCAGGTTGTGAAAAGTGGCTTTGAGCTTGACTTGGTCATTGGAAACTCTCTCATCAGCAAATATACCTTGCATTGTAGTCTGTGAGATGCAGAGTTGGGTTTCAAGAAGTTGTCACAATGGAATGTTGTTACTTGGAGCTCAATGATATTAGGATATGCAACACAAGGTCATGAAATTCATGTTTTCCAGATGCCTTAGCTGGGAATATTGGCCATGAGAATATGAAGTACAATTCAACAATCTTTGCACTAGGATGCAATCAACAACGGAATCCCCTTTGTGATAGCTGGAAGCTTTCTTGCTTGGATGAGTCGAGCGAGAAGGGAAACCAGCACCTTTAGATGACTTCCAAAAGATGCAGATCAGCAAAGACGGAAAACCTTATTCATTACACTTTATGCCAAAGGTGTCAAACAGATGAAGCATGCTTTCCCTGAAATTTGGGCACTTGAAGAACGTTATGGATCTCTGGTTAATGGGGCCGCTTTTCTGTTTTAAATTTTAAAAAAAGCTATGTGCTATATAGCCAATTTGGGGGACGCAAGGAATTTCGGAATTGGGGGCTAATGTAAGTCTCTCCGTCGTGGAAAAAGTATTTTTAGGGGGAATGCGGACAGGATGAGCGGCATCCATGACTGTCAAATGGGGAAAAAGCTAAAACTTTGATGGCAACAGACCGGAACAACAGACTGGGGGATTATCTCGTCATTATGCACTTCATCCTCGTCACGCAGGCACCCACTCTTTCCTACTGATCTAAACGAAGATGTTTATATGGTTGCGAAAGACCAAACAGTTCCGTCAGATAGGATTGAGGTTGATTAGTAGCCGCCGACTAGTATGAATACTGCTCAGGAGCCTCATGCCCAGACGGAGGCGGTGGAATTAGTTCTTAGCAGCCCCGCCCTTCATCTTTACATGTAACTTTGTAGCGACAGGCGACTTCGACTGTGCAGCTGATTACAAGAATGAGAAGGAAGTTGGCGAGGCTCTTGCGAAAGCCCTGCGGCAAGGTCTAGTCAAAAGAGAAGATTTGTTCATTACCACCAAGCTTTGGAACTCTGATCATGGACATGTTCGGGAGGCATGTGAGGATAGCCTAAGAAACCTTAAATTGGATTATTTGGATCTCTACTTGGTTCATTTTCCAATAGCCACGAGACAACCTGTCCTGAGGAGAAAAAGAGCCATCCTAGGGAGAAGAAAAACAGTCATTTTGGGGAAAATTAGGACAGTCATCTATGAGAGCATAACAGCAGTAATTACAACTGATGATGGCATGTCAATGCTTCATGAAGAGCCGTGTATAGATGCTCATCCCACAACAGTTTTGTCTTGAACCAAACCATCAAGTACCATTAGTCCTTGAACCAGACCATCAAACTATCTTGAAGAAAGAAGTCGTGCTGTCCAAATTTCTAGCTCACCGATTGTTATTGTTGTTTTTTATGCCTGTGCATCATGGTTGATGAGAAAACATGAGATTTCAAGGCAGATTCTAAGCTTTCCTTTGACCATCCATATTCCCCAACAGAAATTATGTTTGTTCCTGATAAAGTGTGCCAGAAATTTGACTTATTAGCCACAACTAATGACTATCTCTGGGTCTGACCGATCCAGGAACAGGGCAGATTGAAGGCTAACATAATATATAAATATGGAAAATTTGAAGACTGTTTCTAACCGTAAGCCATCTCAATATCAGTAAATAGTCATCATGATGGAACTTGGATCAGAAGATTATCCACGTTCATCCACTTTCTCACTCATCGATGAAGACCATACTCTTGGAAATTCTCTTTGAAATGTATGGATGATCTATGCAATCCAGAGGCTGCTCGGGTTTCTTCTTCTTGAACCTTGAATCTCTTATTGGCAAAAATAAAACAGAGTCTTGACATTATTTTCTCATCTTGCTTATTCACCTGTTTGATCTTTTATCCTGAAATTTATCAAGGTCTTCTGAAGACGCGACTTTGCTTTCACAAACCCTTCGACAACGGGTGCTTCAGGAATCTACTATATAGCTGCCCACCGGTTTGCTTATCTACAAACCAACCTAAAGAGGATCAAGTGGTTGGAAGACCTGAAAGTCGTGAAGCTGTTCATTTTTGTGGAAGCTCGCATAAACTCAACTTTATATATTCGAGGTCGGAGGGTTGAGATGAACTCATATGTATATGAGGAAGTAACCCGCGTGATCCCCATTGACAGGATTAAAGTGTTGGCGTGCCATGAAAGGAATGGATTCCAAAGGAAAGGATACCCTGAATTTCCAATGACTTACCGATTCCTGAAGATCCATGACCCGAAACCATACTAGTATACAGTTCCTATAGATAAATGTAATACAACGTTGTTCTCCCCAAACTAAATGTAATAGTTGGCTTATCATCGCAAGAAATATTGTATTCCGAAAGGGCTATGCCCATATACATACAAATAAGACTTCTTTTTATCAATGTCTAATTGTGCATTAGAATTGATAAAAAGTTAAGTGGTTAGATTGCATGGGTGATAGCGGAATTGAAGATGTAATATAAATCAATAAACATTTATCGTATAATGACGTTAAGAAACCTTTATCCAAGCACAACCCCAGGTACAAGTTCCCAATTCTCCTCCTACATCAAGTACTGCTGTAATCCAGGAGAAGAAGTTTCTTCTCAAACAGATTAAGCCACCCAAGTTTGACGGGAGAGGCACATCCATTCAAGCTGATGCTGAGATTTGGATTGAATCCGTGGAGGATTACTTCGAAGCAGCCGGTACTGCACCCGCCAATCAGGCTATGCTCGCCAAGCTAAAGCTCACCGACAAAGCCAGGCTTTGGTGGAAGCAATGGTGTAGAGATCAAGGGATCGTGGAGGGATCAGTTACCTGGGAGAAGCTGAAGAAAGCTGTGCAAGGAAGATACTTACCACTTGCATATCGCACACAGAAAATGAATGAGTTCGACGAGCTAAAACAACTAGGGCTCACTCTTGATGCATACTACTCTAAATTCGTCTCACTTTTAGAGTATGTGCCATAGATGGACATGACACAGCAGGTGTCCAAATTTTGTGCGGGTTTAAATCCACCACTAAATACCCATCTCGAATCTATGCGTCCATCAGATCTTCAAGATGCACTCATTCGAGCGGAGATGTTACGTGAGCAGTGATCGAGAACAAGCCTCACTCACAACCCGATAATGAGACGTTAAGGAGTGCCGGTTGGGGTAATTGACTTTGTTGAATGCACAACTCAATTTGAAAAATTCAAATATTCAATAAAACACCACAAAACAAGACTAAAAGTAATGCCTCTTATAGCTCACAAAAAATTTAAAACCCGTATGCGGGTAGAGCATCACACAACCACACAATGGAAATACAAATAATTCAAAAACAAACCAAGAAAAATATATTATCGTACCTTAACAACCTTGAGCTAATGCTCAGCGCTTTGACATCCAAAAACTCCAACTTTCAAATTAGCATGACAAGAGCTCACTCTAGCATGCGACCCTTCTCTCTCCTCTCTCACAAAATACAATTGTACATGAGGGGGAAGGCCCTTAACTCTTCAATCTCATCTCCTTATATAGTTTTCTATCCACACTCACACACATTAGGCTTTTTACTTTCAGCTTTTGGCTTTTGCTTTTCTACTGCTTTTCACTATTTTCGTTTTTTCTGCTTTATGCCTATTTGCAACTTGTTTGGATTATAACTTCGTCATTTGAACTCCGAATATAGACATTTGGGTACTCAAAACGATCGAAACGCATCGGGTCGACAAGCTAAATCAGGCAAAATTACGAAAATCCATAAAAAATGGACAAAAATACCAATATTCGTAAATCACACCATTTTTTCTCCATATTTTAACTTAGATGACTTATTCCTTTCCTTGGTCTATTGTTCTTGTAATTGCACACACTTTCACCACATATATCCTCTTTTCCTTCAAGAAATACTCACTGACGATGTAAGACGTACGATCTTTTCCTTTGATCCTCAAGTCTTCAAAATAAGCATTCTCTGGATATGAACTTGTTTTCTATGTAATGTGCCCTAGCAAGAATATGCTATGAAAGAGAACTCCGTGCACAACCATTCATGATTTAGAAAAATATGCAATATTGGATCCATGATATGCAACCAATCAATCGATGCTACACGCAAAAATATAGATGCATTGGAAGAATTGTGCCTAGCCTATCTAGATGTGATTGTGCGTCATGCAAAATGCAACATAGTTCCTTGATTATTTAAATCCTTATCCTCACCTCTCAACTCTCATAAAAAAGATATGATATACTCCGCTCCACCCATCCAAAATCTCACAATCACTCTAGAAAATGATGGTCCTCAAGATGTTGACCAGATATGAACAACCCTTCTCACAATTGATGGCGTCCTTCACAACCCTCTAACTCACCCAACCACCTTACACTCTCAACTAGAGGTTCCTAACTTTGTGACAAAATTCCCAAATATCGTGCATGCACAATGACAGATGCTCTCTCATGTGCGCGTGCATCTAAAATTTACTGCATATAGTTGCAAGCCGTGCTAGTGCTCAATGATGGTGCAAAACGTGCATAATCCCAACCCATGGCATGGAAGTATTTGATAAGAACAGAAGACGACCCCCGAGTGCAGTGCATCAATAAGTGTAACGTGAAGTGCTCGTAAACCCATAATCCCTGTGATGTGCAAGAGTCTCGACAAGATAACATACCTAGCTCCTCAATGTTCTATAGCTATCGACAAACACAAGCTTCATCCTGTTCAAAAAAATACCAAGCTCGACCAAGGCTATCAAGTTTCACACTCAACAAATTAAACAAATTGACAGAAACAAATCCTATGCTAAACAAACACAAGAAATCCAATTATGAAATAACAAAACAAACTGTCATGCAAACAACTAAGCTAGCAAAAATCAAACCTAACTATAGTTAGACTAGGGCTTTTCAGTTTTCAGAAAAACACTTGACATATTTAGCCCTTCCCCTAGTGTGCAAACATTCATGTGCAGCAGTTGCTTTCATAAAACGATGCAACATTTATAAGCCAATCAAAAATGAAATCCAATGATCTATCCACAATCTTCTCAACAAACACAAATGGTACATTTGTCTCAAATAACTCCTTTACAGGTAGACAAAACTCATCCATGAAATTCTCATCAAAATCCTTGAGACAATCCTCTCCATCTAAGGAAAATACATCATCCTCCAAATTTTTCAAATCCCAACCATAATCCAAATTCTTCATATCCCTTAAATCATAACCACACTCAAAAATGTTCAAATCCCACAAATCCCAACCATAATCCAAAATCTTCGTATCCCACCCATCCTTCCTAGGAAAAACCATGTTACTTTTAGAGTCTCTAAATAAAGTTTTGACCCTTTCTTTGTTGCCAATCTCAAATTCATCCACTGATTCATCTACAACTTCTCCTAAATATACTATGTAAGGATCTCCCAACTCAGACTCCAAATCAAACACAACATCACAAAAACCAACAACATCCACAAATGGGGTCACTCCAGGACACCCAGCCACATCATTCAACTCATCAACAATACAAGACTCCATCGAGTCTTTCACACACAAAGAGTGGTAAACACCTTCCATAGTATCCTTACAAGAAACCTCATAAAAAACTGAAGAAACTTTCACCTCTACATCATCACAAATAGCATCTTCACAATACAACAATTTTGGGTCTAAAACCTCAACCAAAGACTCCTTAACTACCAAATCCCCAACTACCTCCTCACAAACCTCTTCCAACTCTATTTTCTTGATTTTAAACCGCTCTTCCCTCAAATTCTCAATCCTTTTTAAATCCTTACACAAATTCCCTCTCACATCCTTATCAATGTCACCTCAGGATCCTTAAAACCCCAATCAGAATCATCACAAACAACATCAAAACCTTTAGGAGAACTCAAAGAAACTAAAAGACTATCAAATGAAGTTTTCTCTTCGACATTGTTACCAAAATCGAACAAACAATTATCTACACAACTATCAAGGAGTAAGAGATTAGGTCTACTCAAAATAACATCATCAACATCACAAACAAAAGCCTCTCCAGGGCTACTCAAAACATCAACAACCAACTCACAAGACTCAACTGAGTCAACAACACCAACACCAAAATCACAACAAGAGTCAGAACCTAAAACCTCAATACTCTCTTGATTAACAAACTTATAACCAAACTCGATAAACTCATCAGGCAACAAATTCGAACCCTTAACTTCATCTTGAAAACTTACAGTTCCTAAGCCCTCCCCCTCATAGTTTTCCAAAAGACTCAAAAAATCATCCTCTATTCTCTCTTTGTCTTTCAAGCAATCAGATCCATCTATACTATCACCAAGGCAAACAAGCTCACTCTCTAAATTGTCTTTACTCTCTTCAATAGTGCCATGACTATAAAAACTTTCATCACACCTTCCCTCATCAGAAACATCAAAACTTTCTTGACTCTTATCCTCTCCCAAAGAACATGAAAACTCTTGGTCCTTAAAACAATATGGTCTCTCATTTTCTTCTTTACAACTCAGATCCGACTCTAGCTCATGTTTATAGTCCTCAAGCTCCAAAGTATCATCAGTCGATCCCTCTTCTTTAGTTAAATCACTAATCACTGAACTAGAAGTATCTGTGGTCAATGGGTATGAATTAACACTCCTAGACTCTTCACTCCAATCAGTTAAACAAGTATTTTTCTCCTCAACCACCCTAGGGAGTTTCTCCTCACATACTTCAATTGATTTCTCACAAGTCAACTCATCTCTCCTAAATAGAGAATATAGTATACCTCTCTCAGGATATACATAACTAACTTTCTTCTCATAAAAAACTTTTCTCTCAACTCGCCTTGAACTCAACCTGTCCCTTGGTTCATCAAACCCTAACTCTTTTTTTCTTTTTTTCTTCCTCTCTTGATATTGAGCTATCTTCACTGCTTCCTCAAATGTCTTAGGGTTTTTTACCTCTAATTTCACTTTCCAATCTTCTAATTTCAACCCATTTACAAAATACATTATCTTCAACATTACTGGGGCTATCTCACCTTCTAACAATGTTAAAATCCATTGATTCCACAATCTTTCAAACTCCCTAGCAAAGTCCTCAACACACTGATCATCTTTTTGAACACAAGTTTCTATTTTTGCCCAAATCTCACTTTGACTTTCTCTTTTTTTAAACCTAGATAGAAAAGCATTTTTAATGGTTTCATAGTCCAAATTTTTTCTCCTAAATTTCAAGCTTCTCTCAAAGTCAAGCAACCAATTTTGTGCTTCTCCCTGTAATTGATACCTAAAAATCTGGAGTTTATCCTTAGGGTCAGTCACTCTCTCTATCAAACAACAAAGCTCTATTTTTTCTAAAAATCTTTCAGGATCTTCAATACGATTACCATGGAACTCAGGAAATTCATTAGCCATTTTTAACAATCACAAGAAATCAAAACAAACTCACATTCAAAACAACAACAATGTCAATTTCGGCACTCCTCAGCAGGGGCACCAAAAAAGAGATGTTACGCGAGTAGTGATCGAGAACAAGTCTCACTCACAACCCGATAATGAGACGTTAAGGAGTGCCGGTTGGGGTAATTGACTTTGTTGAATGCACAACTCAATTTGAAAAATTCAGATATTCGATAAAACACCACAAAACAAGACTAATAACAATGCCTCTTATAGCTCACAAAAAATTTAAAACCCATATGTGGGTAGGGCATCATACAACCACACAATGGAAATACCAATACTTCAAAAACAAACCAAGAGAAATATATTCTCGTACCTTAACAACCTTGAGCCGATGCTCGGCGCTTTGACATCCAAAAACTCCAACTTTCAAATTAGCATGACAAGAGCTCACTCTAGCATGTGACCCTCCTCTCTCCTCTCTCACAAAATACAATTGTACATGAGGGGGAAGGCCCTTAACTCTTCAATCTCATCTCCTTATATAGTTTTCTATCCACACTCACACACATTAGGCTTTTTACTTTCAGCTTTTGGCTTTTTCTTTTCTACTGCTTTTCACTATTTTCGTTTTTTCTGCTTTATGCCTATTTGCAACTTGTTTGGATTATAACTTCGTCATTTGAACTCCGAATATAGACGTTTGGGTACTCAAAACGATCGGAACGCATCGGGTCGACAAGTTAAAACAGGCAAAATTACGAAAATCCATAAAAAATGGACAAAAATACCAATATTCGTAAATCACACCATTTTTTCTCCATATTTTAACTTAGACGACTTATTCCCTTCCTTGGTCTATTGTTCTTGTAATTGCACACACTTTCACCACATATGTCCTCTTTTCCTTCAAGAAATACTCGTTGACGATGTAAGACATACGATCTTTTCCTTTGATCCTCGAGTCTTCAAAATAAGCATTCTTTGGATATTGTCTGTTTTTTATGCAGTGTGCCCTAGCAGGAATATGCTATGAAAGAGAACTCCGTGCACAACCATTCATGATTTAGAAAAATATGCAATGTTGGATCCATGATATGCAACCAATCAATCGATGCTACACGTAAAAATATGGATGCATTGGAAGAATTGTACCTAGCCTATCTAGATGTGATCATGCGTCATGCAAAATGCAACATAGTTCCTTGATTATTTAAATCCTTATCCTCACCTCTCAACTCTCATAAAAAAGATATGATATACTCCACTCCACCCATCCAAAATCTCATAATCACTCTAGAAAATGATGGTCCTCAAGATGTTGACCAGATATGAACAATCCTTCTCACAATTGATGGCATCCTTCACGATCCTCTAACTCACCCAACCACCTTACACTCTCAACCAGAGGTTCCTAACTTTGTGATGGAATTCCCAAATATTGTGTGTGCACAATGACAGGTGCTCTCTCATGTGTGCATGCATCTAAAATTTACTGCATATAGTTGCAGCGGACCTCATGCCGTGCTAGTGCTCAATGATGGTGCAAAACGTGCATAATCCCAACCCATGGCATGGAAGTATTTGATAAGAACAGGAGACGACCCCCGAATGTAGTGCATCAATAAGTGCAACGTGAAGTGCTCGTGAACCCATAATCCCTGTGATGTGCAAGAGTCTCGACAAGATAACATACCTAGCTCCTCGATGTTCTATAGCTATCGACAAACACAAGCTTCATCATGTTCAAAAAAATACCAAGCTCAACCAAGGCTATCAAGTTTCACACTCAACAAATTAAATAAATTGACAGAAACAAATCCTATGCTAAACGAACACAAGAAATCCAATTACGAAATAACAAAACAAACTGTCATGCAAACAACTAAGCTAGCAAAAATCAAACCTAACTATAGTTAGACTAGGGCATTTCAGTTTTTAGAAAAACACTTGACAGTGTCAAGATTGTGGGAGAGAAGGAAGGAGTCTCACTTGTAGCTTTCTTGCTTGCACAATGGGGGAATAACACAAGGGTGGAGGCTGAAAACAGTTTTCCTCTTCTTAGTTGTGTAAGCCAAAAAGAACTCTGGTACAAGGAAATAGAAGAACCCTATATATGGGTCTCAAACCAAACTCAACTAACTAAGGTGGCATACTAACTGAGCCACGAACTAGAGTAGATAAGGATAGCTATCATGTAGCTATTATTCATGGGTGGTGTACCAACCACATCTACAACTGACAAGTCGGTGACATAAATACACAACGGCCACCCTGGCGTATCACCAATGGAGCTCGATATCTTAACACTTCCCCTCGAGCTCAATCCCAATTCCTGCACACCAAGCAGGTCTCTGAACTTGCGCAGCTTCTCTGCGCCCAATGCCTTCGTGAATATGTCAGCTACCTGATCCTCTGTGCTGACATAAACTAGATAAATAAGACCTAGTAAAACCCTCTCTCGCACATAGTGATAATGCACCTCAATGTGCTTTGTTCTAGCATAATAGACTGGGTTATTTTCCAAGTGTATACTACTCATATTGTCACAATAAATGACAACTGGCCCATCTGTAGACTGATGCATATCATAAAGTAGCTTATGCAACCAAGCTACCTCACATGCAGCCATTGCTGCACCCTTGTACTCAGCCTCTGTGCTGGACAAGGCAACCGTAGACTGTTGCTTGCTGCTCCAAGTGACTGCAGCACTCCCAAAAGAGAACACATATCCACTTATAGATTGTCTATCAGAAATACTACCAGCCCAATCAGCATCAGTGTATCCATGCAACTGTATCTGAACCCCAGTCTCATAAAATAGTCCATACTACAATGTGGACTTCACATACCTGAGTATGCGTCTAGCCGCATCCAAATGCGGTTTCCTTGGAGCCTGCATAAACTGACTTACCAATCCAACAACATAGCTCAAGTCTGGCCTGGTAATAGTCATATAAATCAAACTTCCTACTATGCGTCTGTACATAATAGGGTCTTCCAGAAGCTCACCTGCATCTGCGCTCAGCTTCACATTCTACTCCAAAGGAACTGAAATAGGCTTACAGCCTGTCATCCCATATTTGGACAGCATGTCCAATCCATATTGCCTCTGCAAGAGCTGTATCCCACTTGGTGATCTAATCACCTCAATGCCTAAGAAATAACGCAGCTCTCCCAAATCCTTCATCTCAAACTTTTGCTTCAATAGCATTTTCACATGAAGGATATCTTCATCACTGTCACCTATCATAATCAAATCATCAACATAAATGACAAGTAGCATAATACATTTCTCTGTTTTTCTCACATAAAGCGAGAAATCTGCCTTGGAAATCTGAAAGCCAATAGTTACAAGATACTGTCCTATCTTGTCAGACCATGCTCTAGGTGCTTCCTTCAAGCCATACAATGCTTTCTTCAACCTGCAAACAAACTCAGGATGAACAGCATGCACATAACCTGGTGGCTGCTCCATGTAGACCTCTTCTTGCAAATCACCATGCAAGAAGGCATTCTTTACATCCATCTGATGTAAAGACCATCCCTTTGATGCAGCCATAGCAATGACTGCTCTTACGGTTGCCATCCTTGCAACCGGACTCAATGTTTCTTCATAATCAATGCCATATGTTTGTGCATACCCCTTGACTACTAATCTTGCCTTGTATCTATTCACAGAACCATCTGCATTGTGCTTCACCTTATAAACCCACTTACAGCCAATTACATTCTTACCTTTAGGCAAAGGTACCAATTCCCATGTAACATTTGCTTCCAAGGCATCCATTTCTTCATCCATGGCTTTCTCCCATTTTTCTTTTCCCATGGCTTGCTCAGAAGAAGTGGGTTCTGGTTCCTGTATCACTTTGACCATATATGCATAGTGAATGGCTGTAAATCCATCATATTTCAGCCTATCCACAGGATACCTAGCTCTCGTAGACCTGCACAAAATAGGTTCACTCCCAGGTACTCTCAAAACATCCCTCGTCTTCCTTACTCTAGGTGTAACAACAGAAGGAATACCCAACTCATCATCAATGCTATGTTCTGAGCCACTGGATTCACCATCCACATAAGAGTTACCTGCATTCACATCAAACATGGGCTGATCAACCTTCTCTTTTCCTTTTCGTGATACCTGCATACCACTATCTGCATTGCTTTGAGAAGATTCTCCTGATCTCAATTTGCCTGTCCATGGCGAAGAATGTGAACCACTGCTAGAGGACGCTCTAGGTCCACTAATATTTTGTGACTGTTGCTGTGAATTCTGTGCAGCATTACCATTTTGTGCATCTACATCATCAATCACATTTACTGGTTATTCCAGCTACTCATCTCATCAAAAATAACATCTCTGCTCACTGTAAACTTACGAGTAGAAGGGTTATAGCATCTATACCCTTTTTGCTGTAGAGAGTAACCAATAAAGATGCACTTCTCAGCTTTTGGATCCAACTTGGATCTCAACTCATCTGGCACATGTACATAGGCAATGCAACAAAAAAATTTCAAATGAGAAATATCTGGTTTCCTACCAGTATACCTCTCCTCTGGAGTCATCCCATGTATTGCTGCAGTGGGAGTCCTATTCATTATATAGACTGCCGTAGCAACTGCTTCAGCCCAGTAAAAATCTGGCAAGTCTTTTTCGTTGAGCACGGCACCAGATACCTCTCCAATATGTCTGTTTTTCCTTTATGCAATTCCATTTTGTTGTGGGGTATGATTGCATGAATATTGCTGCCTGATGCCATGCTCCTGCAGGAACCTTGCAAACTCATTTGAGAGGTACTGTTCCCCTCCATCTGACCTTAGGCATTTTATTTGCAGACCTGTATCTTTTTCAACTATAGCTTTAAGAGTTTTGAAATGCCCAAAAACTTCACTTTTCTTTTTCATGAAATACACAAAATAATGACAACCTCCAAGAGATGCAGCTTTAGTAGTCCACACATCAGAGTGGATTAATTCCAATGGCTTCTCACTCTCTTGAACATGTCTAGGAAATGGTTTCCTTGCCTGTTTTCCAAACTAACAGGCTTCACATACCTTATGCATTTCTGCAACCTTGAATTTAGGCAATCCTGCAACAATATTTTGGGCCTGCATTGATTTAAGTCGTTATACATTAACATGACCAATGCGTTTATGCCAAATATCAATATCTGCAACTACACCGGTCCCATGTGCAAACATTGCTGCACTCAATTCAGACATGTTTGCATCCAACGTAAACATTCTGCCTTTCTTCTTTCCTTTTTCTATCAAGCGACCTTTATTTTTCATATCCTCAACAAAGCATCCATGAGGATTAAATCTGACCTGCAAGCCCTGCTCAACCATTTGACCAACAGAAACCAGATTCTTGGTGATATTCAGGACATGAAATACATCGGACAGGTATTTCTTTTTCCCATCCTACATAGACAAAGGAATTTTTCCAATCTGCACAATAGGATGTGCAGTATCATCACCAGTCTCCACAAATCTTGGTTTTTCCATTTTCCTTGCATTCTCCATCCATTTTGCATGACCTGTCATGTGGTTTGATGCACTTGAGTCAACATACCATACATCATTGCTTTCTTCTGCACTTGTCACAGAATTGTTCATGTGCTGCACCATAAACAAGTGCTCATTTCTGTCATCACCCTGTCTACTAGAAGATGCATAATTCCCTTGTTGCAATTTCCCATTCATGATGTCATTCTGCTTTTTATAGCAGTCTTTAGCCATATGACCCATTTTACCACAGTAGTAGCATTCAACATTGCTGTTTGCATTTTGGCCTCTTTGCCATCCACCACGACCTCTTTGGCTCCCCCTGCCTCTAGAGTTACCACGTCCTCCTCCAAAGGACTGGTTTTCTTGAGTTTGTTGCATATTCTGATTTCTACCATGGCCTCCAAATCGGCCTCCTCTACCTCTGCCTCTACCTCTTCCAGCATTTGAGTAGAAGACAGCTTCTTTTGAAGTTCCTCCTGAAGAAGATGCACCACAATTTCTTTGCTCCTCAGAAATTAGAAGAGCAATCAGCTCCTCAAAATCAAGAAATCTTTCACGAACTGAAATGGATGTCCGAAACTGTGCATAATCCTTTCCTAGACCATTCAAGGTCACAGAAACTAAATCATCATCTTCCACTGGCGACCCAATGGAAGCAAGTGCATCTGCAATCTTCTTCACCTTCATGTGGTAGTCATTGATGCTCATATTTTCTCTTTGCACATTATGCAACTCTTGCTTGAGCTGCATTTTCCTGGCTTGCGTATTTGTGCTATACATTTTTGACAAAGTATCCCATGCCTCCTTTGGCGTACTTGCATCCTGAATATGCACAATCATAAGTCTGAAATGCTGATAGACAGCCAATACATAACTTTCCTGGCTCTCTCATGCCATGCTTTAAATGTCTGCATTTGCTGTTGATTGGAAACATCAGGAAGAACTGGTTCTTCTTCATTTCTTGCAACAAATTCCCAATATCCTTTTCCCATAAGGAAATTTGTCATTCTAAACTTCCATGCTTGGAAGTTGTTCTTGTCAAGCTTTTCAGTGACAATCTGTGAGAGAGAATCAGAAGCCATTACAGAACACTGCAAAAAATTCTGTCACTGCAAAGAACACAGCTTCAGCCTCACAAAGGCAAATCTACAAAACTGACGAAAGTGGTATTTGACCACACAGTCACTTCCTAGTGACGATTTTGCATCAACAGGTAACAGGGATGATTCTGTAACTCCCAATGTCTCTGCGCACAAGCATACGATGCAATTTCTACAGTAACTTTTCACCGACCTATAGAACAGTGGCTGCACAGCATAAAACTGGGCCTTTTCTTGAGTGCGTGCAGAAAACTTCCGCCTCCAAAACAGGCCCCGAAATGGCTTCAAATCAAAAAAACAAGTAAAGCCCTTGTCCGCAGCATATACTGCCCTCTTGCTTCACCGCGAAGGGCGTCTCAACTTGAGACAATGCACTCATGCACTTTCCGGCTATGCTACCTGCAGAGATTTGCTCCCAAAACAGAAAATGAAAGCAACACTGCTCCTCTTACCAGAACACCGCGAGCTTGGCTTGCTTTCTTGAGCTCCTTACCACGAACAAGGCTCTGATACCATGTCAAGATTGTGGGAGAGAAGGAAGGAGCCTCACTTGTAGCTTTCTTGCTTGCACAATGGGGGAATACACACAAGGGTGGAGGCTGAAAACAGTTTTCCTCTTCTTAGTTGTGTAAGCCAAAAAGAACTCTGGTAGAAGGAAATAGAAGAACCCTATATATGGGTCTCAAACCAAACTCAACTAACTAAGGTGGCATACTAACTGAGCCACGAACTAGAGTAGATAAGGATAGCTATCATGTAGCTATTATTCATGGGCGGTGTACCAACCGCATCTACAACTGACAAGTCGGTGACATAAATACACAACGGTCACCCTGGCGTATCACCAGTGGAGCTCGATATCTCAACAGACAGCGCCTAATTCAGGAGGTGCAGTCTAGACCAAGGGGTAACAAAGCTTGGTCTTATAATGACCCGAACAGAGGAGCATTCAGACCTCAGATAAAGAGAGTTCAAGGTCATAATCAGGGACAAAGAAAGAAAGCAAGGGCTAATAACGTCAACAACTTTGTCCCTACTCAAAGCAATGGCTGAAACCTCCGTTTGTTTCCACTGCAATGAACCCAATCACTTCAAGAGGCAATGTCCCAAGCTTGGTGGAGGACATCGCCAAGCACCTTTTCAAGGAATGGGTCGTGGTCAAGGAGCTGCTACCCAAGGCAGAGGAAGAATCGCTTGCGTTGCCAATAGGCCAATGTGCGAAGAAGAAGAAGATCCAACCATGGAAGCAGAGTTTGAAAGGGCGACAGTCCATGCCGCTCTACATAAGAAAGGGCCGAATCGCCAGTTCTCGGTGATTCAGACACCGTCGGACTATCAAGGTAAAAGTTTCAAGACCTTGATTGATTGTGGTAATACACATTCTTTTATCTCACCAGCAGTGCAAAAAGATTAGGAATAGCCACAGTAGAAGCACCTACCTTGCTTGTGGAATTGGAAAATGGTCGTGAGGTTACTTGTGCAAGGCAAACTGCTAAGGTGGAATTCTTTCTGGGAGGAAAGAAGACTTCGGTCAAATTCAGAGTCATGAATTTAGGTATCCATGAGTGTCTACTCGGAATGGATTGGCTTAAGCCTAATGACGCCCACATTCATTGTGGAAAGGGTCAAGTTTCCTTTCGAAACTCTGAAAGGGAATTAGTCACAACCCAAGGTGAGGCTGGAGTGCCAAGAATCCAATTAGCCAAAGTATCTCGTATCATAAAAGGAGTCAGAAAAGGATTACCTGTCTACTTGATCAAACTCAATAAGTTAGATCAGAAGCAAGAGTCTAATGAAGGACCTTCTTGGCTAAAGGAATACACAGACGTATTCCCTGAAGAGTTGACAGAACTCCTGCCTCAAAGAGAAGTGGATCATGAGATTAGGTTAGTACCAGGAGCTGCGCCAACTGCAAAGAGACCTTATAGAATGTCCATACCAAAAGCGATTGAGATGAAGGAACAACTCAAGCAACTACTAGATCAGGGCTACATCCGGCCTAGCAGTTCACCGTGGGGAGCTCCAGTATTGTTCCAGAAAAAGAAAGATGGGACACTTCGACTATGTATTGATTACCGAGGGTTGAAGAATAGATGAGCTTCTTGATTGTCTTCAGGGTGCAAAGATCTTCTCCAAAATTGATCTCAGGTCAGGTTACTATCAGATAAGGATCAAGGAAGAAGATATCTCTAAGACGGCCTTCAATACAAGATATGGGCACTTTGAGTTCCTAGTTATGTCATTCGGGCTTACGAATGCACCTGCCACCTTCAACAGGTTAATGCAGGATATCTTTAGGCCATATCTTGATGATTTCATGCTTGTCTTCTTCGACGACACTTTAGTCTATTCCAAATAGGAAGTAGATCATGAACCCCAACTTCAAATTGTCCTTGAGACAATGAGGTCACATAACCTGTATCCTAAGATGAAGAAGTGTGCATTCTTTAAACATCAGATTGAATATCTAGGATTCATAGTATCAGCAGAAGGAATCTCAGTGAACCCAGCCAAGGTCAGAGATGTGCTAGAATGGCCAATAACAACATTTGTCAAAGAGATACGCAGCTTTCTTGGATTGACATGATGGTATAGGGTCTTCATAAAAAACTATGCTTTGATTGCAGTACCTCTGACGGACTTACTAAAGAAGCAAATAACCATTGCATGGTCAACTCCCGAACAAAATAGCTTCGACAGATTGAAGCAAAGTTTGGTATCAGCACCTATTCTAAAACTTCCAGACCTCAATAAAGAGTTCGAGGTAGTAACTGATGCTAGCATTCTTGCCTTGGAGTGTGTACTCATGCAGGAAGGTCATCCTGTAGCATACTCTTCAAGGAAATCAAAAAGTCATGAGAAGAATTAGGCTACGCATGATTTGGAATTACTAGCTATCATTCATGCTCTAAAGCTTTGGAGACACTACCTATTGGGTAACAAGTTTACCCTAGTAACTGATCATAAGAGTCTCAAATGGATCTTTACCCAAAATGAGCTCAACATGAGGCAACGTCGGTGGATAGAAGTACTGGAGGAGTATGACTTTGAAATCAAGTAGAGACCAGGAAAAGAGAATGTAGTTGCCGATGCACTTAGTCACAAGGCATTCCTTAATTTCCTAATCTTGCAGAATCCATCAACAGCTAGATCTCTAGCTACTAAAGTATCTATGCCAAGCAATCCAATACTTGAGTTAGCTAGAGAGGAAGCATGCCATGATCTAGCCTATCAAAAGATGCTAAGGGAGATCTCTATCAAAGATCAGAACCAAAAGTTGCAGGCTAAGTATCATGAATTCTCTATTAATAATGGACTCGTCTACTATAGAACAAGGCTGTGTATACCAGCAAGTCAGCCACTTAAGCAGAAGATATTGTGGAAAGCTCATGATTCCCCTTTCGCAAGACATCCTGGCAATGCCAAAACTCTTAATGCAGTTAGGAAGAGTTACCATTGGAAAAGGCTCAAAGGTGACGTTCTCAAATATGTCACCGAATGTTTGTCTTGTCAACGTATCAAAGCCGAACATGTCAAGATGCCAGGGAAGCTGCAACCGCTTGACATTCCCCAAATAAAATGGGAATTCATCAATATGGATTTTATTGTAGGCCTACCCCAAGTTCAGGGAGGATACAACTCCATCATGGTTGTGGTTGACATGCTTACTAAGGTTGCACACCTTATTCTAGTAAAGACAAACTATAAAGCCTCATCAGACATTGCAAGATTGTTTATCAAGGAGATATTCAAGCTACATGGTTTACCTAGAAGAATCATTAGTGATCTTGATTCTCTCTTCATGTCACACTTCTAGAGAGCTATCTTTGAAGCTATTGGGACTCAACTCTATTTTAGCACCGCTTACCATCACCAAACGGATGGCCAAACAGAGCGAGTAAATCAAGTCATCGAGGATATGCTTAGGGCATATTGCTGTCATGAGCTGAAGAGGTGGATTCAATACTTGACTTTAGTTGAATTTGCCTACAATGCTTCTTACCAACAAAGCATTTAGATGACCCCTTTCCAAGCATTGTATGGTCATGACTGTCGAAGTTTCCTAAACTTCTCAAATCCAACCTTAAGAGTTAAAGCTTCAAGGCAGATGTTGGAAGAGATGGATGACCAAATAAAGTCAATAAGGCAAGATATCCAAGTGGCCAAGGATAGACAGAAGGCATACGCGGATTTGAAATGTCAAGATAGAGTCTTCGAAGAAGGAGACATGGTCTTCATTCGCGTATGTCCTAAAAGGAGTTCCCTATCTTTAGGAGATTGCAAGAAGCTAAGTCCAAGGTATCGTGGACCGTACAAGATCCTCAAGTGCCTAGGACCTAATGCTTATAAACTGCAACTCCCTAAGAACCTAAAGGTTCATAATGTATTCCATATCAGCCTATTGAAAAAGTATGTACCTAATCCTAACCATGTACTTGATGACCAACAAGTTGTAATGCCTAGTCAAGGAGTCCTTGAACTAAGGACTGATAGGATCTTACATGTTAGGGAGAGACAATTAAGATCCAGAACCTTGAGAGAATACCTCGTCCAGTGGAAAGATTATCCCGAAGAGGATGCCACTTGGATAGATGAAGGCACACTCAACCATCAATATCCCTAGTTTATCTCGAGATGAGGACATCTCGATTCCTCTAAGGGGGAGAGAATGTAACAAATCCGAAATACGAAAGGCCTATATGAAATCCCTCATAGGGTTAATATTTTTAAAGCAAAATTTTTTATTATTAATTCCCCTCTCCTCCAGCCGACTCTCGAGCTGGAGGAAGAAGGGAATAGCAAGAGAGGCAAGCTCCTTGCAAGAGCTTGCCAGGGCAATGATACATGCCCGTCAACAAGTAAGGGGGGGGGAGGATCTTATCCCCTCCCCTATATAACTGAGGGGGGCTGCAAGCTGAAAAAGGAGGGAAGGGCAGAGATCATAAAGAAAATACGACGTGCGCCTTCACATTGCAGAGAGGGAGAGAGTGAGTCTCTCTGCTGGACTCATAAGGGTGCGAGGTGCTGACTTGCCTGTCATCGCCAGAGCCTGGGGGAGGAGCACCAGGTGGAGCTGGGCACTTGTGCGGCTTGAGGGAGAGAGGAGGGTTGCCTGAGCCGAGGAGGAGCTGCAGAGCCGCCAGTCGCTGTTTGAGCTTCCCCCTCCCACATGGCGGAAGCTTTAGAAGCTTCCTGGGGGGGGAAGCTTCTAAAGGGCTTGATAAGCCCCCTTACACCCCCCGTGTTTTAACCCCCTATAAGCCCCCCTTTCCCTTGGGCTTTAAAACCTTTCACCCCCTCCGTGTTTAAAATTTTCTTTTAGCCCCTTCCCTTGAGGCATCTTGAAACCCCTTCCCGTGGCCTCTTGAAACCCTTTCCTCCAAATTTGCCTAAGGGTCCTTAGACCCTTACTTATAACCTTTAACGTTACTATTTCCCTTGGATTTTCCTCCTTAGGGTTTTATAGGGCCCATTTTTCCCAAGAAAAAATTTACCTTAGCCCTTTCCTTGCCCCATGCGAGAATACCCCTTGGAACTCTCCTGCACCTTGTTTCTTTTGCCACACGTAAAAGAAAGAGGAATGTTGAGGGTTGTTTAACACCTCCCTTTCCCACTCAAAAACCCTCCTAAGGGATTCCACACTTTATTTATTCCCCGTTTGTGCGAGTCATTATAAGGCCATTAAGCCCCTCCCATGGCTTTAATGGGTTTTATCCGCAAAAGATTTTGAAACAACCCTTCTTTCAAAATCCCTACTTCAAGGAGGGAGCCTTCTAAAACTACTTTCAACGGACGGTGCAAGGGAGCGACGGTGGAATTCCAAAGAGGAGTTGTAAAGCTACTTCCACGTCCGAAAGACTACAATTGCGATGCCTCCTAAGAAAGTCCAAGGCACAGCCGCGGGAGGGTCATCTCCCAGCATCCACGTGGATATCTCACCCTAAGCCCAGGTTTTCCTTCCTAATTTTTATTTGATATTTTTGTAATTCAATCATGCAAGGTTAATTGTTAGAAATAGGATATATTTTTGTCCTAGATGCTCACAACGGAGGAACTTAGTCATCAATACTTTTAACATGCAAATTAAAGAAAGCATAAATGCATTTCTAACAAATAGCTTTATGCATTGAAATGAATTATAAACTAGATTATTGTCCATTAAAATAGTACACTTCATTTAAGCCTAGATGTATAAACTACGTATCGCACTATCCTCTTCGCAATGAATCATCATGGAAAGTGCAAGCATGAAATGATTCTTACGATGCATAAACTCTAGGAAAATATCGTTTGTCAACTGCATAAATTATCAAGTAAAAGATTGCTTGTTTAGCATGAATTTTGTTCGCAAAGTATAGGAAGATTAGTTGGAATTAACCTAACCTATGCCTGACCTTAAATCGATAAGTTAAGGTTGAAAAATTAATTTACGCATAGACAACAATTCATGTGGAAATGATCACGTAATTATTTTTTAGAGTTAACCAAATTGGTATGAACCTAAAACACCTAAACCGCGGAGTACTCATTTAGAAAGAGTTGAATTCCAAGAAATTCACTAGAAAATTAACATGTGACCTAATCGTTACGTATCGCTAAAACTGAAACTCCTATACCTTAAATACTTGCCCACATTCACTAAATGTAGGGGACAGTGAAATGAAATTGGGAAGTGAGCTAGGGTTTGTCCCTAAGAATCTTTCAAGATGAAACTTGGAAACCCTAGGTCTAACGACGTCAGCCTAGTAACCTGAAACAGATTGTTCTGTGACTCCATTGTCTCATAGTTCGATGCGACACTTGCGCAACAAGTGTGGAGTCATATGATCTTGTGATTGGATCACAAGGGAATGGCCAAGTTCTCACAATGAAGTTGGCATGTCCTTATGCAAGTTACCTTGCAAGAGGATGAATAATCATCCTAATTTAGTGTTTTTTCTTGAGTAAAGAAGATTGATTGGAAACTAAAGACCAGCCGATAAACTGAAGTAACCAATGAACTTAATGTTTGACCAAGTTTGGTTAATAGGGTACGCCCTAACCCGGGATATAGGGGATCTTGCCAAGTTGCAAGTCATCCCAGATTGAATGTTGGATGCATTCGAAAGGAAGGATTCATTCCTTAACAGTTTGCCAACAAAAAAACGATCAATGGAAATGTTTGTGCTTGCTACAGATTTTAGAGCACTGTTTGGTTTTTTTCAAAATCAATAAATTAAAAGATAAATGGATATCTATACTTCAGGTTGAAGTCCTGAAGGGAGAGGCAGCTTCAGTTACCCCCGACTGCTTGCCTGATCCTAACCAAAGGGGTTGTTAACCGTGCCGGGAAAGTGGACCGAACCCGCCGCAAGAGGTCTCTCCATTGAGCGCTACTTGGAGCAGGAGGATGCTTGGGTGCCAAGGGGGGCTCTGGCCATAAATCCCTCGCCCTTCGGGCCTTGCACAAGAGGCTAACGTGACTCGGGATTGGATCTCGAGGCCCGCATACTAGTCTACAGGCAGAAACTTGGATTAGTGATCCCTGTGGATTATTGGATAGCCTTCGGGCGGATTGTAGATAAGCTTACGGGCTGGACTCTTTGTATTTCAAAGATAAATATGATAACCTGTTAATAAGGAACTTGTCTGATATTGTTTTTCTATGTCAAGTGATATGATTACGTGAAAGAACCAGTGCCTAACGGGCTAATTAAAGAAGTTGATTGCTACATGTCCAACTAATGTATTAGGTAATTAAATAACTAAAATAACCCGAGGAAAGTGCGGAGAATGGGCCATAGGTCCGTCCTATGGATGGGTGGTCCTCGTTGGCCAAGAACTTTTCTCAAATCATGATGGACAGCAGGAAGATCGCCAAAGAACACGAACAACAAAAGCGTTGACCTAGAGTTATGATTGAACTCGATTTACGCTGTTTTAGGGGAACGGAATGGGACTATGCCTTATGGCAGAGAGGTTGAGCTTTGCATCCCTCTCGTTTCCCATTCTCCTTGAACCAAGTGCAGTGTGAATCCACTTCAGACCTAGCGTTTCTACGTAAAGTAGTTCGCTTGGGTCCAACGCTAGTTGCCGTTAGGAAATGACCAATAAAGAAAACCCTAATTCAAGTCGATCCTAAGTGGGAACGGCCGGAATACTTCAGCTACGTGGCAGACGCGGAAAGCCCTAGATCGCAAACCCCGTAACATTCCATGGGAGTGCCAGGCGGAGCTTTCTAGACATCCTTTCTGATGGACTGCTAAGACGTGTCCTGAAGATACAAGTGGACACATTACAACTTTGTAGATGTCACAACTATAGATAGTCTTGTGAAGAATGAAATTATGTCTATAACACAATATTACATTGATTGTCCTCCTCCTGATATGAATGCATTAACTGTCCGTATATATGGATATGATATCCTTCCAGACAATGGGCCTGAAAAATGATATTTATATACATTAAGAGGTGCTTTGCATGGGAATAAGTTTTATGAGCATGATTTAAAACGTAAAATTAATGGAGAAGACTTTAATAGGGCTTTAGAATTTCAAGTTGCTTTTTCCAAGTCAGTGGTAAGTATTTTGAATTCTCGATTTGAAGATAATTCCGTGCTTAATTGTTTAAAAATACTTGTGCCTACACAACATCCAATACATGAGAAGGCCTTAAAAAACTATGGAATCCAAGAAATAGATAAAGTAACTTCATTTTATGGTTTTTCCAAAAAGTTGAATATAGGGGAATTCCCTGCAATGATAGAAGTTGATGAGTTTAAGAAAGAATTTAGAAATTTTAAGCATCAAGCTTCTAGAGATTGGGTAAGATTCACATTACCAAATGTAACTTTAGCACTTGCTTGCAACAATATGTGGAGGGATGCTTATGGTAATGTTCTTACTCTTTGTCAAGTAGCTCTTGTCCAATGTTTGAGCATTGCTATTTGTGAGAGAGGTTTTAGTGCTCGAACTGTGATAAAGAGTAAGCTACGTAATCGTTTGGAGATTAAGAGTTTAGATGCATTAATGAAAATCTTTATTGAAGGGCCTTCTAAATTCATTAATATGGAGTTCATTGAGAGTATGGACTTATGGGCTGAAAAAACACATCGACATTTATACACAGCACAAGGAATTTGCTCATTGATTTTGCAATAACTTTACATATTCAAAGGGGCAATTGATTTTTTATGGCCTATGATAATATTGAAGTCACTATGCATTATTTGTGCTTTTGTTATCTTAGATTTTTTACATTTTTTCATTGACACAATTTCTTCTTTTTTTCTATATGTTTATTATATTTTTATAATGTAAAATTTGCTTTTTTTTCTTTATGTTTAGTTCTTTATCTATGTTAAACTGATTTTTTTTGTATTCTCTTTCATGTTAGTTTTGTTTTCTCTTTTTGGTATCATGGTTGCTTCTTTCAATAAAATATGCTTGTTTTTAATTTTTTTAAAAATAATTTTTGCTTGTATTTCATGATATTCTCTTTCACGTTTTTTTTTTCTTTTTGTTTCTTTTAAAATTTAACTTCTTTTCTTTTGGGTTTTTGTTTTATACTTTCTTTTATCTTTGTGCTTATGATGTATATACTTCTCTGAGGCCATAGAGTCTAGACCCATTAAGAGACATAGAAACCACCTCTATACATTTATTTTTTACTATTAAAAATTTAAATAAAAAATGTAGATTAAGTTTCTTAATGATAATAAAGGTTTTCATTTCTAAAGCATAAGAGATAAGTAATTTAAAAAATTCCAAGAAGAACCTTTGAAATAAAAATCCTTCCAAATAATAATAAAAAAGTGATAATCTTTTCATTATATATTTAAAAGGAAATTAGACCGGTTCAATTTGTAGGATAAAAAGATTTGGACCGGTTCAAGTTGAAACGTAAAAGTGTAAAATTTGAACTTCTTTAAGCTAAGACAAGAACGATCTATGTCAGGGACAAGAAGAATCTATGTCAGGTTCACATTTTTTTTTTTCCCGAACACTGGTTGAAACTTAAAGGGCGCATTAAATTGGAAGTGATTCAGTTGGTATGATCAACAAGAACATCGATGACGAGACGTACATAGCTAACAAGCACAGTGAAGATACAGTCCGTATATATATACTGGTAGAGAGAGAGAGAGAGAGAGAGAGAGAGAGAGAGAGGGGCGACAGGCAGAGAGAGTGTGTGTTTGTGTGCGCATGCGCGCGCGCACGAACACGCTTGTAGCCCTAGTGCAATGAGGACTCCGCAAGAGCTTCTTGTAGAGATTGGATCAGCACTGATGGCGCTGTGCGTGGCGGCTGTAGTATGGGTGGCGGCGCCGAGCTTGTACAGGAGAGCGGCAGCCATGGTGCGAGGTAGGCTCGTTTATTCGAGTCGATCATTAATTGTGGCGGACGTGCCAATTTTGGGGATGCTTCCGTCGCTGCTGCTGAACCTGCACCGCTTCTACGACTGGAGCGACGATGTGCTGGCCGCGGCCGGGGGCAGCTTCCGCTTTCAGGGGCTGTGGCCGGAGCGCACGGCGATGTACGTGACATGCGACCCACGCAATGTGGAGCACGTCCTGAGGAGCCGCTCCACTGACTTCTGCAAGAGCGAGGCCTTCCTGTCCGCCTTCGGGGACGCCCTCGGAGATCACTCCATCTTCCTCCTGGACTCTCACCTCCCGGAGTGGCGCCTCCAGCGCAAGCTCGCCAGCCTCCACGTCATCTCGACGCCCTACCGCGCCCACCTGGAGGCCGCCGTGCCGGACGCCGTCCGGCACAAGCTCCTTCCTCTCCTGGCGACCTTACACCAGCAGATCTCGACGGGCCAGCGGGCCGCCGTCGACCTCCAAGATATCCTGCTCCGCTACAGCCTGCATACCGTCTGCAGCACCGCCTTCGACCTCGACACCTCCGCCCTCGACCCGCGTCTACCCGTGATCCCCTTCGCGGCTGCCCTCGAAACGGCCTTGGAGATCACCGTCCGCCGGTGGTACATGCCATCTGCGTGGTGGAAGGCCCTCCGGTGGCTCAAGCTCGGTAAGGAGCGCGAGCTGCCCGCAGCCGTCGAGGCCCTGGACGCCTTCGCGATGGGGCTTATCTCTGACCGGCGGCAGAAGCTAGCGCAGGGTGATAAGTCGTGCCGCGACATGCTCTCTTGCTTCATGAAGGCTGAGGGCACGCTTCTGCAAGCTGGCAATAATAAGGAGGGGCATGGAAGCGATAAGGTGCTGCGAGACGTGGTGATAAGCTTCCTGTTCGCGGGTCGCGAGGGGGCCGGGCTCGGCCTGTCGTGGTTCTTCTGGCTGCTGGCAACCCACCCTGAGGAGGAAGAGAAGATACTCGCGGAGGTGCTGCGCGTCCTGGAAGTGGATGCTACCGACGGCCGAGATTTGATCACCGACCGACTGACGGCTGAAAAGCTGCATGCGATGGCGTATCTCCACGCGGCGGTAGCGGAGACGCTGCGCCTGTACCCGTCTCTGCCGTTCAACGAGAGGGACGTGATGAGCGATAATACGCTGCCTAACGGGCATCGCGTGAGGAGAGGCGATCGCCTCCTGATCAGCACGTATTCGATGGGGCGTATGAAGAGCATTTGGGGACCCGACGCTGCTTCCTTCCGGCCGCAGCGCTGGCTACAGGCGGACGCGGCCGGCGTGCGCCTCATCGCCCCCTCCCCTTTCGAGTATTCTCTCTTCGGTGCTGGCCCCCGCTCTTGCGTGGGTAAGTCCACTGCCTTCTTCGCTATGAAAGCTGCCGCGGCCGCCATCATCGTCCACTTCAGGGTTGTTCTCCTCCCGTCTCACAGGGTCTCCCCCAAGCTGTCAATAGGTCTTTACATGAAGGACGGTCTTCTCGCAACCCTTGAACGTAGGACGTTAACTACCATGTTGCATCACTAATGCTGGAACATTAAGTCTTCCCACACCTTACGTTCAACAAAAATAGTGTCCACTGGTACTCGATCCGCAGGATTGGGAGTTATTTTTTTGGGGCATCTATTTGTC
The DNA here is from genome assembly GCF_053477565.2 of Lygodium microphyllum. Lineage (NCBI taxonomy): Eukaryota > Viridiplantae > Streptophyta > Polypodiopsida > Schizaeales > Lygodiaceae > Lygodium > Lygodium microphyllum. The sequence goes on along the minus strand of NC_141145.1, from coordinate 96,545,757 downwards.
TATCTATCTTCTATCTTCTATAATCTATCTATTTTCTATCTATAGTTTTTTTTAAAACAATATCTTTTATCTTTATCTTTACTATCTATTATTTAAAAGTTTGCTTGTGTTACTCCCTAACCAAGGAGAAAACTTGTGAGCTTATGTGACTTAAGGAGGAGAGGTTAAATATAGAAGTGTTTTTCTGAAAGGGTTAAAAAGAAAAATGTGTCTTTGAAAAGTTGCTTAAGGTTCTCTCCCAAATACATACACACTCTCTCTATAAGAAATTAGACGGTGTGGTTGACCATGCCTACTTTGTGCTTTGTAGGGTTGGCATCATTGTGAAGTTAGTAAGGCTATGCCTCCCTTGTTTGACATTTTGGTGTGAAGTGTAGTTGTTTTGCTTTGCTCATTCATGCTTTCTATATCTTTAATTTTGGTAAACCTTCACATGATGCATCTTTTCATATCACATACTTGGGTACATCCATAGCTTAGATGCATCTTTTAGCTAATCCTAATGTGAAATGTTAAATAGTTACGTACTATAATAACAAATCATTCACATAAGCTATGGATGTATTTAGAAGTCCTTGTTGAAAGCTCTCTATCTCTCTCTCTTTGTATCCATTATAGGTAGACACATATGGATGTATTTAGAAGTCCTTGTTGAAAGCTCTCTATCTCTCTTTCTTTGTGTCCATTATAGGTAGACACATATAGTTTGTGTGCATACGTGTGCATGTGAATCATACACACACACACACACACACACACACACACACATCATGCCTAGATATATCCAAAATAACTAGCTATTTAGTCAAGAACAATGTTGTCAAGGCAAAAACAAGGGCCTAAGATATCTAGAATGCCTTTAACTTGCAATTGCACACCCAAAAATAGTGAGATGGTCTTTTTAGCCTAGATTAGAATATATCTAGCTATACTACATGCCCATAATTCTCTCTAGCTTAGGTTGGAATACATCTAGCAACACTATATACCCATTGCTACATTGCTTGGCCATGTGGCCTACCATCCCTTGGCCATCTCGATCCATCCGCGGCCACTTAGGGGGATTGAGAACCCTTATCGCCGTGCATCTGTGAGTGGTGGGTGGAGTGAGGCGCCACCACCACCCCATACTAACTCCCCCTCTCCCATGATAAAATCCCCCCTCAATTGAAGCAAAAAAGAGAGGAGGAATGCCATGGCACGCTACTTAGAGAGAGAGAGAGAGAGAGAGAGAGAGAGAGAGAGAGAGAGAGAGAGAGAGAACGTTTTAGAAGGTTTTCTTTTTTCCCCTCCTTAGAGGGAGACCATATGTGCCTTCCCTTTTTCTCTACCTCGCGAGCTTATTCCCTCTATTTGCTTCTCTATTTGAGCAAGAGGTGGTTGAAGTTCATGCAGGGGTTGCCCCTAAAAGAAAATAAGATCGAGAATAGCACCCAACTGAAGAATCTTGCATGAGGGTGGTAATCCCACAACCAACAACGAAGCTTCGGGCGAGGGTATCATTGTAAATATAACTATGATACCAGATATAAGAAATGCATTTTCTAATTGTTAGATGCTTGCTTTGATTTTCGCATGAGATACATTAGGTTCCATACTACATCACATGAGAATAGGTCATTGAAAATGATAATTTCCATCTTTATAATTGTAGGATGTATACTCATGTGCAAGAGTTAAAATTATGAAAAAGAAAATTCTACTCATTCATATATGATAAACACATCTACGTCTAACTGTAATTAGGGATGCAAAATTTATACTTGGTTGTGATTAAATGGAATCATATGTATTGATGGGATGGATATGTTAATCAAAGTTAAAGGGGTTATTTCACCTAGGTTATCGTAAGCACCCCTAAGTGGCACAATAGACACTAGACGATAGTTGTGAAATCACTATCAAGATAATCAAAACTAGCGTTCTGCGCACGCTTCGCGCGTACAAAATGCTAGGCCGCTTCGCGGTAGCTTTGCTATCTCGAAGCGGCAAGCGCTATCGCACGGCAACTTCGCTCAACAATCCATTTCTCATCTTTCTCTCCTCTTTTTCCTCTCTCTCTCTCTCCCCCCAAATTTTGTATGTCTAATTTTTTTTTCTCTTTCTTTCTTTGCCTTCTATTTTAGTTTATTTTTTCTTCCCTCTTGGTTCTCTCTCTCTCTCTCTCTCTCCTTTTATTCTCCCTCCCTCTTCTCTCTTTTCCTTCTCTCTCTCTCTCTCATCTTTTTTTTTCTTTTCACTCTCTCTTCATTCTTCTTTTAAATTATTTCTTCTCTCTCTCTTTATTCTTTTTGTCTCTTTGCGCTTTTACTCTCTCTCTCTCTCTCTCTCTCTCTCTCTCCACAAGAGAGCATAAGGAGACCTCGAGAGGCTGCGAGAGAGAGGTAGAGAGAAGGATACCCCTCCAAGAGAGAGAGAGAGAGAGAGAGAGAGAGAGAGAGAGAGAGAGAGAGAGAGAGAAAGAAGAGAGAAAAGAGTTACCCCGAGAGGTTGCACAATTCCCTCTATCTCAATCCTTGACTTAATCATATTCTCTTATACTCTCCCATCTCGAATCTATTCTGTCTTCTTAATCTCTTGAGTCTACTTGCAGACGATGGCCTCTAAAGTGAATACTGTCGTGTGCGGATGGAAATCCTACAACCGGCAATGAAGTTTCGAGCATAGGCATCACTGTCAATCCAATTGCGGTTTCGGTCATAAGTAATATATTTTTAAATTGATAGATGCTTGATTTGATTCTCATATGAGATACATTAGGCTCCATACTATGATGTACGAAAATAGATCATGGGAAGGGATATGCTTCTTCTCACATATTTAAAAGATGGAGTTTGTAAAGTATATGCATTAAGGAAAGTTAATTACACTTAGTTGCGTATGGCTTATTTGTTGATAGAGCAATCAGTCAGGGTTATGAATAGCACAATCATAAAAAGAATAATAGTAGGAATTGTGCATACAAGTATTAAGTAAATTTTGCATAGACTCGCTCTTTAATCCCAAGAGGGAGAGCGGATATGCGATGGAATTATTATCGCGACTATGCTTGTATTGTTTGGGAAGAGAATACAATTAGTTTTGTTGGTTGAGTGAACAACACCCTAAATGTTTTTTGCAATCAATTGATTATTGCATTGTGATTTGGATAAATATTCTAGGTGCTTGTGTTTAATGGTAAAAGCATGGCAAAGGCCAATAATGACAAGTAGACATGAAAAATAAAGGAATGTTTTACTAAAAGATGATATTAGGATGATTGCCTTGATTATGATTGATTCTTAATTGGTTAATTAAGGAAGGATATTTGCATGGGTGAATCATCTCCTAGATCGCACTGTAGATTACTCCGAGAGGGCACTGCTCGATTCACGGGCCGAATGTCGAGTGGTGAAAAGGCCAACCACAGAAGTTGTGTCTTATTCCTAGGTCGCTTAGGGTCAGTGGAGCTCTAGACACCCCTTACCTAGACCGGAATGGAATTATAGACTACCATGAGCCAAACGTCTAGGGCGTTGGAAGATCCTATTTTAGATAAAGGATGGAAATTTTGGTGCCATGTGATTTGGATAGAAGGGATACATAATTTTTCTATATGGGCAAGAGACAAAGATTAACTTGAAGATAAGTTAAGGAACTTGTTTGACAAAAGGACTGCTTGTTTTGTTTTCGTGTCTATGCTGTAAATTACGGGAACGAACCCTATGTCCTAAAATGCTTAATTAATGAAGTTGATTTCAAATGTCGCACATAAATGTAGTAGGACCTAATTAGAAAACTAAAGCTATCAAGGGAAGTGGGTGGACAGAATCCTCGACGGGTCATGTCCTATGGCAGGGCGGTCCCAGAGAATTGGGAAGCTTCTCACAAGGATTTATCGCCATTTGACTTTAGGTATTGTTAAGTTAGAACCCGATTCATGCCGTTTTAGGGGACCGAGATGGGACTATGCCCTCCAGGCAGAGAGGTTGAACGGTGCATCCCTCTCATTTTCCATTCTCTTTGAATCAAGTGCGGCATGGATCTGCTTCGGATTGGGTATCTCTGCGTATAGTAGGATGTCCAGATCCTGATGCTAGAATGCTGTCAAGAGACCTTGATCACTAGGAATCCAAACTTCAGGTCGATCGTAGTGGGTTCGGCCGCAATAACATTCTATTGCGAGGCGGACTTGGGAAACCTTAGGTGACAAACCCCGTAACATTCCATGGGAGTGCTGGGTGGCATCGCTTAGATTTGTTTCTCGATGGATCACTAAAACATGCCTAGAGAGTCGAAAGGTGGCCACGTTATAGTAGTCGAAAGATTTCATTATATGAGAGAAGGCAGATTATACTTGATGAAACTTAAGATATCAAATATCCCTAATTGGATAGTTATTTATGATAATTAATCATATCTATAAAAATAAGGTACCTCTTTTCAAACTCGATGAAACATAAAGACAAGTGACCTCCTTATCTTCCCTATGCGCATTCTCTCTCTTACCATCTTTAGTAATATTTTCTTCTATATTTGCACATAATTAATCAAATTTTATGCTCATATTGAGATTATAAAATTTTGAGAAAGCAAAGAAACAAATAAAAAATAGCATGTTTGATTAAACCACCTATTATTAATTACTTAGATTACAAAAAATGCATTAATCTAAAAAATTTTGTATTTTTCACATCATTTATCATAGAGTCCACAAGCTCGAGGAACCTGGGATCTTCACTCATCATCTTCTTTAGAACATCCATCATCTCTACACTAGAAGTTGACATTTGAAATCTACATAAATGTGGTAACTATGAGAAAATGTATATTAATTCTATTGAAAAAATATTAGGTAACATTAAAAAAACCTTTAATAAACATTCTATCATAAGATTGTTAAGTCATATTCAAGTGAATACCACATAATAGGTACGATTTTTTTTCTTTTATTGATTATCATTGTTTTTGTTTTGATTACAGGTCATCACTTTTGTGTGGATACACACAACCACCAATCTTTCCATTTTGGATGCTCTCCTCTCATCTTTCAAATATTTACTTGAAAGTGGACCTTAGTTAAGCATCCCACTTTAACTTGCTTCATTTCATAATTAACTGACCTTATGATGGCATATTTGTTGAGAATAGCAAATGATGTATGCCTTGAAGAGGCGAGAAAATGTCCTCATGACTTGTATATTTATTTTTCATCTCCCATAGCTCCTGCCATGCTCTAGATCCACACTTTTGGCATGGTATCAGAGCACATCTGGGCATGGAACTACTCCTCTAGATCCATTTTACTCTCATCTAACTCAGCTTGAGCTCATTCTAGCTCAAGATAATTCTAGATTCCCATATCCTGCTTCTTCTCAATGCCCTACTTGGCAACATAGCCACCCTGCATGAAGCTCTTAGATATCTCTTCAACCAGACAAGATCTTGACAAGCTTTCTTCTGGAGATCTCTACTCTTGCTCTTGGAGCTCCTCTCTATCACCTCAGAGCTTAACATTAGGTCATTTACAGTTGAGCATTGTCAACTGTGTCAACTTTTGATCTATATGTCCATAGCCAAATAGGATATGCATCCAATTGAGCTCTTGGATCTCACATTAGAGGCCATTTCAACTCATGATTTCTTCTGTGGATCTCTTCAGCAACTGAAGGTGCAACTTCTTACCACAAGAGCTCACGACAGTGAGCACTTTATGCTCTAGAATTTCTAGAATTTGTCATCCTTGCTATTTGGTGCATGCGCCTATTAGTATGACTACTCTCCCTACACACAACATAGGGCAAGTGAAGCTCCATATCTAAGATCTCTCGCACTCAAAGGGTTTTGAAAATGGTCATCTCTGTGAGCTACAATAAGTGAAAAATTAGGCCCTTGTCCTAAAACCATAAATATGAAGCCATAGCCATTTGGGTTGAAGCTCATAAAACACTACATATTCTCACTCCTGCCACTTGAACCAAGTTCTTACCACTTCGTGGAAGAGAGAAGGCGACTGTGGCAATCACGTGGCAGCTCGCAACCCTTCGGCTCCCCATCTCATGGCCTGGTGCAGTCGACGATGAGGGCGGCGCTCTCCTGGCTATGCCGGTTTTATGGGGCACCTCCTCTCTCCTCACAACCACACTCTGCTTCACAGCTACAGTATTACTATTCTCCAGCCCATAGCATGACGATTCCCCTAGCTCTCCCATGGCACATGCTATATAGGTGAGGGGAGGGGAACCTCCCTCCCCCACACGGCTCAATGCATGGGGTTCACCCCCTGGCATCCGGCAAGGATGCTCAATCATCCTTGCTGTATCCCTCTCCTCCAGCACGACTGTCGGCTGGGAGAGAGAGAGATAATTCAAAAAAAATTTATCTTATTTCTAAAAAATATTATCATTTTGGCCTCCTAAGAGGCGGTTTGTATGAAGAGCATGGGTTTTCAATAATCCATAGTTCTAAGTCTCAATTTAGCCCGTGGAGACCGTGTGAGTATCATGGGATTTAGAAATATTATTGCGGAAATATTACATTCTCTCCCCCTTGGAGGAATCAAGATGTCCTCATCTCGAGATAAACTGGGAATATTGATGGTTGATAGTGCTTTCATCTATCCACGCAGCATCCTCCTCGGGATAATCTTTCCACTGGACGAGGCATTCTCTCAAGGTTTTGGATCTCAGTTGTCTCTCCCTAACATCTAAGATCCTGTCAGGCCTTAGTTCAAGGACTCCTTGACTAGGCATTACAACTTGTTGGTCATCAAGTACATGGTTAGAATTAGGTACATACTTCTTCAATAGGCTGATATGGAATACATTATGAACCTTTAGGTTCTCAGGGAGTTGCACTCTATAAGCATTAGGTCCTAGGCACTTGAGGATCTTGTACGGTCCACAATACCTTGGACGTACACAAATGAAGACTATGTCTCCTTCCTCAAAAATTCTATCTTGACACTTCAAATCCGCGTATGCCTTCTGTCTATCCTTAACGGCTTGGATGTCCTGTCTTATTGACTTTATTTGGTCATCCATCTCTTCCAACATCTGCCTTGAAGCTTCAACCGTCAAGGTTGGATTTGAGAAGTTTAGGGGACTTCAATAGTCATGGCCATACAATGCTTGAAAAGGGGTCATCTGAATGCTTTGTTGGTAAGAAGCATTGTAGGCAAATTCAACCAAAGGCAAGTATTGAATCCACCTTTTTGGTTCACGACAGCAGTATACCCTAAGCATATCCTCGATGATTTGATTGACTCGCTCCGTTTGACCATCAGTTTGGGGATGGTAAGCTGTGCTAAAATAGAGTTGAGTCCCAATAGCTTCAAAGATACCTCTCCAAATGTGTGATGTGAAGAGAGAATTAGGATCACTAATGATTCTTCTGGGTAACCCATGTAGCTTGAATATCTCCTTGATAAACAACCTTGCAATGTCTGAGGCTTTATAGTTTGTCTTTACTCGAATAAGGTGTAAAACCTTAGTAAGCATGTCAACCACAACCATGATGGAGTTGTATCCCCCCTGAACTTGGGGTAGGCCAACAACAAAGTCCATACTGATGAATTCCCATTTCATTTGGGGAATGTCAAGTGGTTCCAACTTCCCTGGCATTTTGACATATTCGGCTTTGATACATTGACAAGACAAACATTCTGTGACATATTTAAGAACGTCACCTTTAAGCCTCTCCCAATAGTAGCTCTTCCTAAAACTGCATTGAGAGTCTTGGCATAGCCAGGATGTCCTGAGAAAGGGAAATCATGAGCTTCCCATAATATCTTCTGCTTAAGTGACTGGCTTGCCGGTATACATACTCTCGTTCTATAGTAGACAAGTCCACTATTGACAAAGAATTCATGATACCTAGCGTGTAGCTTTTAGTCCTGATCCTTGATAGAGATTTCCCTTAGCATCTTTTGATAGGCTGGATCATGGCATGCTTCCTCTCTAGCTAACTCAAGTATTGGGTTGTTTGGCATGGACACCTTTGTGGCTAGAGATCTAGCTGTTGATGGATTTTGCAAGATTAGAGAATTAAGGAATGCCTTGCGACTGAGTGCATCAGCAACTACATTCTCTTTTCCTGGTCGGTACTTGATTTCAAAGTCATACTCCTCCAACACTTCAATCCACCGACGTTGCCTCATGTTGAGCTCATTCTGGGTAAAGATCCACTTGAGACTCTTATGATTAGTCATTAGAGGAAACTTGTTACCCAATAGGTAGTGTCTCCAAAGCTTTAGAGCATGGATGACAGCTAACAATTCTACATCATGGGTAGCATAATTCTTCTCATGACTCTTCAGTTTCCTTTAAGAGTATGCTACAGGATGACCTTCCTGCATGAGCACACATCCTAAGGCAAGTGTGCTAGCATCAGTTACTACCTCGAACTCCTTACTGAGGTCTGGAAGTTTTAGGATAGGTGCTGATACCAAACTTTGCTTCAATATATCAAAGCTAGTTTGTTCGGGAGTTGACCATGCAATGGATGTTTGCTTCTTCAGTAGATCTGTCAGAGGTGCTACAATCAAGGCATAATTTTTTATGAAGACCCTATATCATCCTCTCAATCTAAGAAAACTGCGTATTTCTTTGACAGTTGTTGGTATTGGCCATTCTAGCACATCTCTGACCTTGGCTGGGTCCACTAAGATTCCTTCCGCTAATACGATGAATCCTAGATATTCAATCTGACATTTGAAGAATGCATACTTCTTCATCTTAGCATACAGCTTATGTGCCCTCATTGTCTCAAGGACAATTCGAAGTTGAGGTTCATGATCTTCTTCCTGTTTAGAATAGACTAAAATCGTCGAAGAAGACGAGTACGAAGTCATCAAGATATGGCCTAAAGATATCCTGCATTAACCTGTTGAAGGTGGCAGGCGCATTCATAAGCCCGAATGACATAACTAGGAACTCAAAGTGTCCATATCTTGTGTTGAAGGCCGTCTTTGGGATATCTTCTTCCTTGATCCTTATCTGATAGTAACCAGACCTGAGATCAATCTTGGAAAAGATCTTCGCACCTTGAAGACGATCAAGAAGCTCATCTATTCTAGGAATAGGATACTTGTTCTTGACAGTTGATTGATTCAACCCTTTGTAATCAATACATAGTCAAAGCATTCCATCTTTCTTTTTCTGGAACAGTACAGGAGCTCCCCATGGTGAACTGCTAAGACGGATGTAGCCCCCGATCTAGCAGTTGCTTGAGTTGTTCCTTCAACTCAATTGCTTCCGGTATGGACATTCTATAAGATCTCTTTGCAATTGGCACAGCTCCTGGTACTAGCTTGATCTCATGATCCACTTCTCTTTGAGGCAGAAGTTCTGTTAACTCTTTAGGAAATACATCCACGTATTCCTTTAGCCATGAAGATCCTTCATTAGACTCCTGCTTCTGATCTAACTTGTTGAGCTTAATCAAGTAGACAGGTAGTCCCTTTCTAACTCCCTTTATAATCCGTGATGCTTTGGCCAATTGATTTTTTGGCTTCCTAGCTTCCCCTTGAGTTGTGACCAATTCCCCTTCAAAGTTTCGAAAGGAAATTTGGCCCTTTCCACAATGAATGTGGGCGTCATTAGGTTTAAGCCAATCCATTCCGAGTAGACACTCATGGATACCTAGGCTCATGACTCTGAATTTGACCGAAGTCGTCTTTCCTCCTAGAAAGAATTTCTTTGTCCCTGATTCTGACCTTGAATTCTCTTCATTTGAGGCCTAAATGCTCCTCTGTTCGGGTCATTATAAGACCAAGTTTTGTTACCTCTTGGTCTAGCCTGCACCTCTTGAATTATAGGGGCAGCTCGAATGAGTGCGATTTGAATATCTGATGGGCGCATAGATTCGAGACGGGTATTCACTGCTGGTGGATTTAAACCAGCACAAAATTTTGACACCTGCTATGTCATGTCCATCTGTGGCGCATACTTAAGAAGTGAGACGAATTTAGAGTAGTATGTGTCAAGAGTGAGTCCCAGATGTTTCAGCTCGTAGAACTCATTCATTTTCTGCATGCGATATGCAGGTGGTAAGTATCTTCCCTGCACAGCTTTCTTCAGCTTCTCCCAGGTAACAGATCCTTCTACGATCCCTTGATCTCTGCACCATTGCTTCCACCAAAGCCTGGCTTTGCTGGTGAGCTTTAGCTTCGCGAGCATAGCCTAGTTGGCGAGTGCAGTACTGGCTACTTCAAAGTAATCCTCCATGGATTCAATCTAAATTTCAGCATCTGCTTGGACGGACCTGTCTCTCTCGTCAAATTCAGGTGGCTTAATCTTCTTGAGAAGAACCTTCTTCTCCTGGATTACAATAGTACTTGATATAGGAGGCGAACTGGGAATCTGTACATGGGGTTATGCCTGGATAAAGGTTTCTTAACGTTATTACTCGTTAAACGTTATGATTTATATTTCATCTTCATTTCCGCTATCAACCAAGAAATTGAACCACTTAACTTCTTATCAATTCTTATGAACAAAATAGACATTGATAAAACAAGTCTTAATGCATTTATATGGGCATAGCCCTTTCGGAATACAACATTTCCAGAGATGATAGATCAACTGTTTACATTTAATTTGGGGAGAATAATGTTGTATTACATTTATCTACAGGAACTAGATAATAGTATGGTTTCGGGTCATGGATCTTCAGGAATCGGTAAGTCATTGGAAGATCAAGGTATCCTTTCCTTTGGAACCCATTCTTCTCATAGCGCCCTAGCACCTTGATCCTGTTGGCGGGGATTACACGGGTTACTTCCTCATATACATATGAGTTTAGCTCAACCCTCCGACCTCGAATATGTAAAGTTGAGTTTATGTGAGCTTCCATAAAAATGAACCGCTTCACGATCTTCAGGTCTTCCAACCACTTGATCCTCTTGAGGTTGGTTTGGAGGTATGCAAACCGGTGGGCAACGATATAGTAGATTCCTGAGGCACCCGTCCATCTTCGTTCCATGTACAAAGGCGATGGATTATAAATACACTCTAGGATGTTCATTATCTTAACCCTTTGTCAATAATCCAGGGAATGCATTGTAGTCATAAACATGGCACGGAACACTAAGAACCTGTTCCATGCTTCATAATTCTGTAAGACAACATTGAAAGTAAGGAAATGTTTGGAACAGCAACATTTGATTTACTTCATCTTATTAAGATTTCATAAAAACAAATCCTTCTTTGGTTTGCTCTGATACCAACTATAATGTGTCCATCTGTTATCTTCAGGACATGTCTTAGCAGTCCATAAGAAAGGATGTCTGGAAAGCTTCGCCCAACACTCCCATGGAATGTTATGGGGTTTGTAATCTAGGACTTTCCGCGTCTGCCACGTAGCGGAAGTATTCCGGCCATTCCCACTTAGGACCGAACTGAATCAGGGTTTTCCCTAATGGTCATTTCCTAAACGGCAACTAGCGTCGAACTTGAGCGAACTACTTTACGCAGAAATGCCAGGTCCGAAGCGGATTCACTTGCACTTGGTTCTCAAGGAATATAGGAGCTTTGTATTACACTCAGAAGGCATCATTAAAGCACAAGAATGTGTCAAAGCATGTATACATTGGATCTAATGTCTTGGAGCTGAGATTTCTTGCTCAGAACACTCATATCTGAAAGCCATTGACAGGCTGGAAATTGTCATTAAATAGTGGACAACAAGCATCACTTTCCACTGAAGCATTACATGCTACCTTGGGCACCCGTCATCTACATGAGGTGACATATGTATGCTGAGTTCTTAAAGGATCAAAGAGAGCTTTGGATATTACTGAATGCTGAAGTTTTGGAGTTGAAGAAAATGCAAGTTCATCTTCTTGGCTGAATATAGATTGTAAATGCAATGTATGACTTGGCTCATTGAAGGCAGGAAGCCTAGAGTTACCCACATAGTCATGTATTGACTCTGTCACACTAGAGCAAATGTATGACATGATTTGAAGACTTTTTGGAGTTGCTTAAAGCTTGTTATGCTGATTTTTGGTTGACTGCAACCTGCAACCAAATTAGTTGACACTTGTACTTGCTGCTTATGCACTGTTTTGTGCTTCTATGCCTATGTATGGCTTGACACATGTATTAGCAGCTATCTGGGAAGTTCTAGGACATGTATGACATGTATGCATGTTGTTTTTGAACTTGAAATTGTTGCTGGTTATACACAGTCTACAGTTTTTAGACTGCATATTTGGTCCTTGGCAGTGAGGTTGCATGAGTTTAAACTGAAGCAAATACATAGCATATGTATTGACTGTTTTACCTACGAGTTAGACCATTTGTTTTGGGACTTTTTTTGGGTTATCAGTGGGCTGAAATACCCTGGTTTTTACTGCAATTAGTTGCAGAAAACTGTCATAAACTGTTGTGGACTAAACTTGGTCAGTCATACTTATTGGTTTGCAGGTAGTTAAACATCTGACAGTCTATTGCATCATGACTAATGCACATGGGACTGATGATATCACTCAGATAGTTGGAGTGAAGCTAGACAACAAGAATTTTGCATTATGGAAATTCAGAATGAAGAACTTTCTAGTTGGCAGGGGTTATTGGGATCTATGTATAGGAGATGAGGCTGTCCTGAGTCGCCTGCAACGAATCCAACTAATGAACAGAAAAGAGCTCATAGGCTATGGAATGAGAGAGCATGCAAGGTGCTGCATTGGTTTTCTCTATGTATATCTGATGCTATGGTAATTCAAATCACTGGATGTGAGACTCTAAAGGATGCTTGGGACATACTGATGAAAAATTATGGAACCATGACACATGCACGAAAGATCCAGTTGAAACAACAGTTCAACAACATGTCTAGGAATGGCAGGAGCATCCAGGTGTATACCACGGAGATTAAGACCATAGCTGATCAACTTGCTACCATTGGCTCAAGTGTATCAGAAGATGATATGATTGCTATTGCCTTGAATGGATTAGGGAAAGAGTACAAAGCTTTTGACACATCCATTTCTGTTAGAGAAGAGCCCCCTACCTAGGAAGAGCTAGTTGCTTTGTTGCTACATGAGGAGGTCAAACTTGGTTTGAATACAGGTTCTAGTGTATCTCAGAGTAGAGACACTGTGTTATACTCTAGCTAGCATGGCAAAGGATTTAGAGGTCGTGGTTCAGTTCGAGGTCGTGGTGACACTCGTAATACTTATGGACAGCAGCAGTAGCAGGGTAATTGGCATGGTGCAAATACACAAGGCTAGCATGGATCTGGCGGGTTTAGAGGCAGGGGGAGATCACCCCGAGGTAGAGGTGGTGGATCTAGTTCATGGCAGTCATCTGATCAGTCAAACAGGGACAATGATTGCCATTATTGTGGTAGGTATGGGCACATTGCAAAGGATTGCTACAAGAAGCAGGGAGATATGAAGGCAAAGGGAAGACAGCATGGGCACTATACATCTTCCAGTGGTGCTCAGGATGAGCAAGTTGATAGACTGTTTGCCATGCATCATGTATCCAAAAATGCATTAAGACATAATAGAGATGATAGATGGTACATTGACTCTGGAGCGTCAAAACACATGACACCGCATGGAGAGTGATTTGATGAGATGGTTGCAGGTACACATGGTCATGTATGTACTGGGGATGACACCCAACATGACATAAAGCATAAAGGGATTGTTTCTCTCATGATGCCCGATGGCAAGAAGAAAGGCCTGCATGATGTATTACATGTACCGACCATAACAAAGAATCTTTTGTCTATGGGTCAAATGGCAGAACAGAATCTGCAAGTGAGATTTAACAAAGATGGGTGTTTCATTGAGTATGGAAATGGCTGCAAGTTAATTGCCAAGGGCAGAAGGGATGGCAGGATGTTTACTTTGGATGCGACCATTCTGGGACTTAAGGCAGTCATGTTTGCTCATGATGAGAGTGCCATTTAGGATGTAGAAATTTGGCACAAGCAGATTGGACATGTCAATGCACAAAAGCTGAAATCTATGCAGGAGAAGGAAGTAGTACTTGGATTACCTAAATTCAGGTATAATGACTTTGGTCATGTATGCCCTGCATGTCAGTTTGGGAAGTTGGCACGGTTTCCTTTCATGAGACATGTAAAAAACAACACTAGGCCTTTACAATTGGTGCACTCTGATGTCTGGGGTCCTTCACATAATGCTTCGTTTGGAGGTGCATGGTATTATGTCTCATTTATTGATGATTTCAGCAGGTACACTTGGCTTTACATTTTGAAGCATAAAGATGATGTGTTTGATGCATTCAAAGATTTCAAGAAGCATGTAGAAAATGAGTTGGGCTACTACATATCATGTTTGAGATCAGATGGAGGAGGTGAATATGTCTCTAATTACTTTGATAGGTATCTTGCTAAATATGGGATCAGAAGACAGCTTACTTGCAGCTATACACTGTAGCAAAACGGTGTTGCAGAGAGGAAAAACAGGGTCTTGATGGAATCAGCTAGAGCTATGCTAAATGAGAAATGTCTGCCAAATGGTTATTGGGATGAAGCAATGATAACTGCTGTCTATGTACTGAATCGAACCCTTACAGTAGGGATTCATGATGTCACTCCATATGAGAGGTTGTATGGTCATAAACCTGATATTTCGCACTTGAAGGTATTTGGCAGCATTGCATATGTGCATATACCAGATGAAAAGAGGAAGAAATTGGATCCTAAGGCAGTGAAGAGTGTGTTTGTGGAATATACACAGGAACGGAAAGCTTATAAGTGTTATGTACCTTCTACGCATGAGATACTCATAAGCAGAGATGTGGTATTTGATGAGTTAGCATCCTGGTATGGGAATCCTATTGTAGTGCCTACTGATGGCTCACCCAGTATGAGTCGTGATGAAAATACTCCTATAGAGAGTACTTCCATGAGTGGTCCAACATGTGATGTATCATCTACAGTGAGTCCTTGGACAGGACGATTGCATAGTCACACTACTGCATCCACTGACACGGATATGTCAGTGAGGGGGAGAATAGATAAGGGAAAAGAAAAGGCTTTTGAAGATGTAACAGGTCCACTCACTACAGGTTATGAGTCATCTAGCAGTGACAGCTTAGACAGTGAATTGGGGATTCCATTTGTTATGACGCCAGGTGCTAGGCAGAGTCGTTATGTGCCGCCTCATGAGAGGCAAGCTCATAGTGAGCCACAGCTCAGGAGATCAGAGAGGGTCAGACGACCTGTTGATAGATATACTTACACTGGATATTCAACCCGTCATTATGCTTATATGACGAAAGTAACAGGTTTTAGAGAACCAAGTAAGTTTGATGAGGCAGTTGCAGATGAGGATTGGCGTGCTGCTATGGATGAGGAATATTCAGCTTTGGTTGAAAATGGCACATGGGATTTGGTACAGTTGCCTGAGGGCAAAACACCTATTGGCTACAAGTGGGTGTATAAGGTAAAATGTAAATCAGATGGATCATTGGAAAGATACAAGGCCAGGCTGGTTGCAAAAGGGTATGCGTAGCAGTATGGTCTTGATTATGAGGAGACTTTTAGTCCTGTAGCAAAGATGGCTACAGTTAGAATTGTGATTGCTTTGGCAGCAACAGCTAGAGGCTAGAAACTATGGCAGATGGACATAAAGAATGCCTTTCTGAATGGAGAGTTACAGGAAGAAGTTTACATGGAACAGTCTAAAGGCTATGTGCATCCAGAGACATGTATGCCAGCTGAAAAAGGCATTATATGGGCTGAAACAGGCACCTAGAGCATGGAATGCTCCATTAGCAGTTATTTGTAGCAACATAGTTTTCGATTGGGTGATGCTGATCATAGTTTGTTTGTGAGGAAGACAGATCATGGTTATGTATTCCTAGTTGTCTATTTTGATGACTTAATCATTACAGGAGATGATGAAAGCAGGATTGCTGAAGTAAAGATATGTTTACAGGTTGAGTTTAAGGTCAAGGACCTAAGAGAGCTGAAATATTTGTTGGAGATTGAGGTTATCTCTACACCTCAAGGCATATGGCTGCTATAGAAGCAATATGATCAAGACATGTTACAGAAATATGGTATGGCTGATTGCAAGTCTATGAATATGCCTTTAGAGCAGAATGTCAAGCTGCAGATTGATGTTGGGATAGAGATTGAGAATGTTACCATGTACAGACAGATGGTAGGCAGCTTGATCTATCTCACGATCACTAGACCTGACTTGAGTTATGATGTGGGGTTGATCAGTTAGTTCATGCAGAAGCCTCGCAAACCACTCTTGGATGCAGGCAGGAGAATTCTAAGATATGTAAAGAGTACCATAGATCATGGGCTATTTTATGCATATGGGAAACCCCTTGACTTGATGGGGTATACTAATGTAGACTGGGCTGGTTGCACTTATGACAAGAGGTCAACCAGCGGCTATGCATTTGGATTGGGTAGTAGCACGATCAGTTGGCAGAGTAAGAAACAACCTACAGTTGCACTGTCCAGTACGGAAGCAGAGTATCGTGGTGCGGCCTTAGCGGCCTGTGAAGCTATGTGGTTACAGAAGTTGCTGAATGACTTGGGAATACACTTGGACAGCAAAGTAAGGCTGTACTGTGATAATTTAAGCAGTGTCATGTTAGCAAGTAATCTTGTTTATCATGCAAGATCGAAACACATTGAGATTCACTACCATTTCATCAGGGAAATGGTTTTAGCAGATTAGATTGACTTGGAGCATGTGAAGACTGAAGACCAGGTAGCAGACATCTTTAGCAAATCACTTGGTAAAGATAAGTTTGTTCACTTTAGACAGCTACTTGGAGTGATGCAGATGGTTTGAGTTTTGGTTTGAGCTTGAGGGGGAGTGTTAGAAATCAAGCTCCAGTTTGTCTTGGTGTGTAACCGCCATCTATGACAGCTACTGTGTACAGCTGTCTCCATGTGACTACATTAAATAACTCGGGTTAGTAGTTAGTCAGTGACTTGACTAGAGTTAGTCAGTCTAGTCAGTCTAGTTTACTTTACATTGTATTGTGTGGTTTAGTGTTATTTAGTAGAATAAAGAAAAGACAATGAGAGCCTGAAGGCTTATGGATATGGAGTTTTCCCTGTCTCTCTCTCTCTCATCTTTGAACAGTCAGAGGTAACTAAAGCTGCCTCTCCCTTCAGGCCTTCAACTTGAAGCATTAGATATATTTTCATCCTTTAATTCTTTGAGCAAACAAAGCAAAACAGTGCTCTTAAAAACTGTTACAAGCACAATCATTTCCATTGGTCGTTATTTTTTTGGCCAACTGCTAAGGAGTGAATCCTTCTTTCCGAATGCATCCAACACTTGATTCGGGATCAATTGCGACTTGGCAAGATCCCCAAGGGTTTGTCTGTTAACCCTTATATCCTTGGGTTAGGGCCGTACCCTATTAACCCAACTTAACCAAAACCTTAAGTGCTATTAGCAGTAAATATGTTATTTCAATTTATCGATTGGTCCTTTGCGTCCAAGCAAATATCTAATTCCCGTATCCTTGGTCACTTTACCCAAGAAAGGTATTATATCAGAACAATTATTCATCCTTTTGCAAGATAAACTTGCGTAGGAATCTATCAATCTCATTCCGAGGAATTGGCCATTCCCTTGTGATCAAATCACAAGATCATGCAACTCTGCAACTTGTTGCACAAGTGCCAAACTATGGGACTATTTACCCATCGAATGGAGTATTATAATCACGAAATCATGATTAGATATAACAATTCGTTCCTGATTGTATTAGGCCGACATTGTCAGTCCTAGGGTGCCAAGTTCAAATCGAGTTTCATCTTTTTAGCGAGAGATCCTTAGGGTAAAAACCCTAGATCATTTTTCGCAAGTATGTCCTACTGTCCCTACATTCCGTGAATGTGGGCAAGTCTTTAGGGTATAGGAGTTTCAGCTTTGGCAATAAGAGTGACCAGGTCACGTACTCAATGTGTTAAATTCTAGTTAGATCTTTGGGATATGTTGCATTGAATTAACCCTTCCTAAACGAGTCCCTCGCGATTTTTAGGTGTTTAGGTTTAAACCAATTTAACTTGTCTATTCTTGAAGATAATTACGCTACCATCTCCGTAACCATATGACTCATTGCCTACGTATAAGTTGATTTACAAGCCCTAACTTTTCGAGTTAAGATCAAAGCATAGGTTAAGTTATAGCATAATTCCAATTGATCATCCTATAACATGCAAACAAGATTCATGCTACTAAGCTTTAGGATTTTATGTTTAAAAACGCAACCTTTTTCTACTTTTATTTCCGAATGAATTAGTCGTATGCTGAACTTACACAATCTTTCGCTGATTTAAGTTTTTTAGGCCACTTGCCTAGAGTTAAATCTTCTTCATGCAGCCCTAGCAATTTCCTACGATTGCTAGCAACTTTCTTTAAGAATAATTTCGAAAAAGATTTTTAATAAAGCGATATGCGGTTTATTCCTTCCATGCTTAATCGAAGTGTACTATCATAATTCCATTTTATAAAGATGGGCATTAATTAATCTAATTTCATTACTTTGCAACGCATAAAAACCACTTGCTAGAAATGCATAGAAATCTTATGCTCTCTTTATTTTGTTTGTTTTATTGAAAAATACTAATGACTGAATCCCTCAATTGTGAGCTATTAGCCAAAGTATTTTCAATTAAAAAAACATGCATCCTCATTCCTCAAATGATCCATGCATAATTGAAATGTTACGACGTTAATCAAATTTAGGAAGAAGAACCTGGACTTGTGGTGAAATGTCCACATGGATGCTAGGAGATGATCCTCTTATGTTTGCACCTCGTGCCTGTCAAGATTGTGGAAGAGAAGGAAGGAGTCTCACTTGTAGCTTTCTCACTTGCATAATGGGGGAGTACACACAAAGGTGGAGGCTGAAAATAGTTTTCCTCTTCTTAGTTGTGTAAGCCAAAAGAACTCTCATACAAAGAAATAGAAGAACCCTATATATGGGTCTCAAACCAAACTCAACTAACTAAGGTGACATACTAACTGAACCACGAACTAGAGTAGATAAGGATAGCTGTCATCTAGCTATTATTCATGGACGGTGTACCAACCGCATCTACAACTAACAAGTCGGTGACATAAATGCACAACGGTCACCCTGGCATATCATGAGTGGAGCTCGATATCTCAACACTCCCCCTCGAGCTCAATCCCAATTCCTGCACACCAAGCATGTCTCTGAACTTGCGCAGCTTCTCTGTGCCCAATGCCTTCGTGAATATGTCAGCTACCTGATCCTCTGTGCTGACATAAACTAGATCAATAAGACCTAGTAAAACCCTCTCCCGCACATAGTGATAATGCACCTCAATGTGCTTCGTTCTATCATGATATACTGGGCTATTTGCCAAGTGTATACTGCTCATGTTGTCACAATAAATGACAACTGGCCTATCTGTAGGTTGATGCGTATCATAAAGTAGCTTATGCAACCAAGCTACCTCACATGCAGCCGCTGCACCCCTGTACATCAGCCTCTGTGTTTGACAAGGCAACTGTAGGCTATTTCTTGCTGCTCCAAGTGACTGCAGCACTCCCAAAAGAGAACACATATCCATTGGTAGATTGTCTATCAGAAATACTACCAGCCCAATCAGCATCAGTGTATCTATGCAACTGTATCTAAACCCCAGTCTCATAAAGTAGTCCATACTGCAATGTGGACTTCACATACCTGAGTATGCATCTAGCCGCTTCCAAATGCGGTTTCCTTGGAGCCTGCATAAACTGACTTACCAATCCAACAACATAGCTCAAATCTGGCCTGGTAATAATCATATAAATCAAACTTCTTACTATGCATCTGTACATAGTAGAGTTTTCGAGAAGCTCACTTACATCTACGCTCAACTTCACATTCTGCTCCAAAGGAACTGAAATAGGCTTACAACTTGTCATCCCATATTTGGATAGTATGTCCAATCCATACTACCTCTGCAAGAGCCATATCCCACTTGGTGATCTAATTACCTCAATGCCCAAGAAATAACGCAGCTCTCCCAAATCCTTCATCTCAAACTTCTGCTTCAATAGCATTTTCACATGAAGGATATCTTCATCACTCTCACCTGTGATAATCAAATCATCAACATAAATGACAAGTAGCATAATACCTTTCTCTGTTTTTCTCACATAAAGTGAGAAATTTGCCTTGGAAATCTGAAAGCCAATAGTGACAAGATACTGTCCTATCTTATCAGACCATGCTCTAGGTGCTTGCTTCAAGCCATACAAGGCTTTCTTCAACCTGCAAATAAACTCAGGAAGAACAACATGCACATAACCTGGTGGCTGCTCCATATAGACCTCTTCTTGCAAATCACCATACAAGAAGGCATTCTTTACATCCATCTAATGTAAACACCATCCGTTTGATGCAGCCATAGCAATGACTGCTCTTATGGTTGCAACCTGACTAAATATTTCTTCATAATAATTGCCATATGTTTGTCCATACCCCCCTTGACTACTAATCTTACATTGTATCTATTCACAGAACCATCTGTATTGTGCTTCACCTTATAAACCCACTTACAATCAATTGCATTCTTATCTTTAGGCAAAGGTACCAATTCCCATATAGCATTTTCTTCCAAAGCATCCATTTCTTCACCCATGGCTTTCTCCCATTTTCCTTTTCCCATGGCTTGCTCAAAAGAAGTGGGTTCTGGTTCATGTATCATTTTGACTATATAGGCATAGTGAATGGCTGTAAATCCATCATATTTCAGCCTATCCACAGGATACCTAGCTCTGGTAGACCTGCGCAAAGTAGGCTCACTTCCAGGTGCTCTCAAAACATCCGTGGTCTTCCTTACTCCAGGTGTAACAATAGAAGGAATACCCAACTCATCATCAATGCTCTATTCTGAGCCACTGGATTCACCATCCACATAAGAGTGACCTACATTCACATCAAACATGGGCTGATCTACCTTCTCTTTTCCTTTTCGTGAAACTTTCATACCACTATCGGCATTGTTTTGAGGAGATTCTCTTGATCTCAATCTACCTGTCCATGGCGAAGAATGTGAACCACTGCTAGAGGACACTCCAAGTCCACTAATATTTTGTGACTGCTGCTGTGAAATCTGTGCAGCATTACCATTTTGTGCATCTACATCATCAATCACATTTACTCGTTTATACCAGCTACTCATCTCATCAAAAACAACATCTCTGCTCACTGCAAACTTACGAGTAGAAGGGTTATAGCATCTATACACTTTCTCTGCTTGCAGAGAGTAGCCAATAAAGATGTACTTCTCAGCTTTTAGATCCAACTTGGATCTCAACTCATCTGGCAAATGAACATAGGCAATGCAACCAAAAATTTTTAAATGAGAAATATCTGGTTTCCTACCAGTATACCTCTCCTCTGGAGTCATCCCATGTATTGCTGCAGTGGGAGTCCTGTTCATTATATAGACTGCTGTAGCAACTGCTTCAGCCCAATAAAAATCTGGCAAGTCTTTTTCGTTGAGCATGGCACAAGATACGTCTCCAATATGCCTGTTTTTCCTTTCTGTAATTCTATTTTGTTGTGGGGTATGACTGCATGAATATTGCTGCTTTATGCCATGCTCTTGCAGGAACCTTGCAAACTCATTTGAGAGGTACTCTCCCCCTCCATCTGACCTTAGGCATTTTATTTGCAGGCCTATTTCTTTTTCAACCATAGCTTTAAGAGTTTTGAAATGCCCAAACACTTCACTTTTCTTTTTCATAAAATACACCCAAATTTTTTTGCTATAGTCATCAATAAAAGTGATAAAATAATGACAACCTCCAATAGATGCAGCTTTAGTAGTCCACACATCAGAGTGGATTAATTCCAATGGATTCTTACTCTCTTGAACATGTCTAGGAAATGGTTTCCTTGCTTGTTTTCCAAATTGACAGGCTTCATATATGTTATGCATTTCTGCAACCTTGAATTTAGGCAATCCTGCAATAATATTTTGGGCCTACATTGATTTAAGTCGCTGCACATTAACATGACCAATGCGTTTATGCCAGATATCAATATCTGCAACTACACCGGTCCCATGTGCAAACATTGCTGCACTCAATTCAGGCATGTCTGCATCCAACGTAAACATTCTGCCCTTCTTCTTTCCTTTTGCTATCAAGCAACATTTATTTTTTATATCCTCAACAAAGCATCCATGAGGATTAAATCTGACCTGCAAGCCCAGCTCAACCATTTGACCAACAGAAACTAGGTTCTTGGTGATATTCGGGACATGAAATACATCCGACAGGTATTTGTTTTTCCCATCCTACATAGACAAAGGAATTTTTCCAATCTGCACAATAGGATGTGCAGTATCATCACCAGTCTCCACAAATCCTAGTTTTTCCATTTTCCTTGCATCCTGTATTCATTCTGCATGATCTGTCATTTGGTTTGACGCACCTGAGTCAACATACCACACTTCGTTGCTTTCTTCTGCACTTGTCACAGAATTGTTCATGTGCTGCACCATAAACAAATGCTCATTTCTGTCATCACCCTGTCTACTAGAAGTACTAGAAGATGTATAATTCCCTTGTTGCAATTTTCCATTCATGATGTCATTATGCTTTTTATAGCAGTCTTTAGCCATATGACATATTTTACCACAGTAGTAGCATTCAACATTGCTGTTTTCATTTTGGCATCTTTTCCATCCACCACGATCTCTTTGGCCCCCCTGCCTCTAGAGTTACCACGCCCTCCTCCATAGGACTGGTTTTCTTGAGTTTGCTGCATATTCTGATTTCTACCACGGCCTCCAGATCGGCCTCCTCTACCTCTGCCTCTACCTCTTCCAGCATTTGAGTAGAAGACAGTTTCTTTTGAAGTTCCTCCTGAAGAAGATGCACCACAATTTCTCTACTCCTCAGAAATTAGAAGAGCAATCAACTCCTCAAAATCAAGAAATCTTTCACGGACGGAAATGGATGTTCGGAACTGTGCATAATCCTTTCCTAGACCATTCAAGGTCATAGAAACTAAATCATCATCTTCCACTGGTGACCCAATGGAAGCAAGTGCAACTGCAATCTTCTTCACCTTTATGTGGTAGTCATTGATGCTCATACTTTCTCTTTGCACATTGTGCAACTCTTGCTTAGCTGCATTTTCTTGGCTTGCGTATTTCTGCTATACATTTTTGACAAAGTATCCCATGCCTCCTTTGGCGTACTTGCATCCTGAATATGCACAATCATAGAGTCTGAAATACTGATAGACAGCCAGTACATAACTTTTCTGGCTCTCTCATGCCATCCTTAAAATGCATGCATTTGTTGTAGATTGGAAACATTAGGAATAACTGGTTCTTCTTCATTTCTTGCAATGAATTCTAATATCATTTTCCCATAAGGAAATTCGTCATTCTAAACTTCCATGCTTGGAAGTTATTCTTGTCAAGCTTTTCAGTGACAATCTGTGAAAGAGAATCAAACGCCATTACAGAACACTCCAAAAAAATTCTGTCACTGCAAAAAACACAGCTTCAGCCTCACAAGGGCAAATCTGTAAAACTGACGAAAGTGGTATTTGAACACACAGTCACTTCCTAGTGACGATTTTGCATCAACATGCAATAAGGATGATTCTGTAACTCCCAATATCTCTGCGCACAGGCATACGATGCAATTTCTACAGTAACTTTTCACCGACCTATAGAACAGTGGTCGCACAGCATAAAACAGGGCCTTTTCGTGAGTGCGTGCAAAAAACTTCCACCTCCAAAACAGGCCCCGAAATGGCCTCAAATAAAAAAACAGAGTAACCAAGGGCTAAAGCCGTCTCCCGCAGCATATACTGCCCTCTTGCTATACCGCGAAGGGCATCTCAATCTGAGACAATGCACTCTTGCACTTTCCGGCTATGCTACTTGCAGAGACTTGCTCCCAAAACAGAAAAATGAAAACAACACTGGTCCTCTTACTAGAACACCGCAAACTTGGTTTGCTTTCTTGAGCTCTTTACCACGAACAAGGCTCTGATACCATGTCAAGTTTGTGGGAGAGAAGGAAGGAGTCTCACTTGTAGCTTTCTCACTTGCACAATGGGGAAGTACACACAAAGGTGGAGGCTGAAAACAGTTTTCCTCTTCTTAGTTGTGTAAGCCAAAAGAACTCTCATACAAAGAAATAGAAGAACCCTATATATGGGTCTCAAACCAAACTCAACTAACTAAGGTGGCATACTAACTAAACCACGAACTAGAGTAGATAAGGATAGTTGTCATCTAGCTATTATTCATGGGCGGTGTACCAACCGCATCTACAACTAACAAGTCGGTGACATAAATGCACAAGGGTCACCTTGGCATATCACGAGTGGAGCTCGATATCTCAACAGTGCCTTCTTAGGAGCCATTGTGAATTCATTCTTTTCGTCTTGGACGGAGATTTATGATCTTGGCCGATCTTCTTCGAATGCGAAACTCCCTTTGTGATTTGGCCTCCTTGATTAATTTCTCCGTCTTTTGGAACTGGCTTTAGAAGGCTTTATAGGATTCCTCCTTAAACTTCAAGGAAGAAGGGTTGTAAAAGATTGCTTTGGGAAGGCAATAAAAAGGGGATTTTAAAAGATCCCGGAATATCAAGAATCTGCTTGAGAGGGAAATAGGGAAGTGCCACGGGAAGAATTTTAGAACTCGGGCTAGTGGAAGCTTTGTGGGGAACCCAAGGGGGGAAGAAGGGCTTAACTCCGGGGTTAGATGAGTTTTTAAAGGGCCTTAGGTGAAATGAAAAAGGGGGAAAAAAGGGTGTTTGTGAAGGCCAATAAAAAGGGGGTTCTAAGGGACCTCGAGATTAAGATGAACCTTTGAGGTACTTGCAATATAAAAAGGGGCTTAAAGGACCCTAAAGCATTATGTGGGGGAAAAAAACCCACATGGAGGGTTTTAAATCCTGGGGAGGGGGGTGGAAAAGGGGGTTTATGAAAACCCTCTAAAAGAAGGCTTAAGAAGCCACAGGAAGGGGGGCTTCCAAGGAGGCTTTAGAAGCTTCCTAAGAAGCTTCTAAAGCTTCTAGAAGTACTGTGGAAGCCCATGTGGAAGAGAGAAGGTGACTGTGGCAACGATGTGGCAGCTTGCAACCCTTCGGCTCCCCACCTCATGGCGCTATGGCGGTTTTATGCGGCACCTCCTCTCTCCTCACAACCACACTCTCCTTCACGGCTGCAGTATTACTATTCTCTAGCCCGTAACGTGACGATTCCCCTAGCTCTCCCATGGCACAGGCTATATAGATGAGGGGAGGGGAACCTCCCTCCCCCACGCGGCTCAATGCATGGGGTTCACCCCCTGGCATCTTGCAAGGATGCTCAATCATCCTTGCTATATCCCTCTCCTCCAACACGACTGTCGGCTGGAAGAGAGAGGGATAATTCAAAAAAAAATTGTCTTATTTCTAAAAAAGATTATCCTTTTGGCCTCCTAAGAGGCGGTTCGTATGAAGAGCACGGGTTTTCAATAATCCATAGTTCTAAGTCTCAATTTGGCCCGTGGAGACCATGTGAGTATCATGGGATTTAGAAATATTATTGCGAAAATATTACAGCCAACTACTACAACTAATGGAGTTCTCAAACTTGAGAAGTTGGTTTGTGTCTTATGGGATTGGATAATGTTGGATAAAGTTGATCCCTAAGATATTGGAACTCTTTGATACTAACAACATTGAGTTGGTTACGGATTTCAAGGTTTCTACATTTTTAATATGTGCTTCATCTACTTGTGCGAGTCAAGTCCCTTAGCATTGATGACATTCTAGCTGAAGTGCATCACTCCATTTGGGAAGTTTGCCCAAAGGATTTATGTAAGCTACTCTATAAAATAAGAAATAAAGGGGAGTTTCCAAAGGATCTTGACAAATGTTTTATCAAGTTAATTAAAGTTTCTTCATGGATTTAAGCTCATTGAATAGAGACCTCTTACAATACTTAATATGGCATATAAAATCATGGCCAAAGCAATGGCAAATAGGATTAATTTCATCATTGGTAATATGATACATCTGCAATAGCATGGATTTGTACTTGGGAGAAGGATCCACTATGCCATCTTAAACTTAATGTTCTCAATGGATCATGCTCTCCCACTCTAGTTGGTTTTGTGCACACACACACACACACACACACACACACACACACACACACACACACACACACACACACACACACACACACACACACACACACACACACACACACACACACACACACACACACACACACACACACACACACACACACACACACACACACACACACACACACACACACACACACACACACACACACACACACACACACACACACAAATTTTCACATTGGTTCTAGTCTACATTTGGTTATAAAGCTTCATTGGTTTAGTTTAGACTTGTTAACAAGGGCTTCTTCCTAATCTTGTTGGCTTCCAATTTTGAGAGAGACCTTATATTGGGGTGGGGTCGATGGTTTTTGGGGTCAATTGTTAGATACAAGGGTAATCTATTGTATTCACTCTTATGGTTGCAAACTTCAATCCAAAGGAGGCCTTTGAAATCAAATGTCCAATTTCGATTGATTTTGTGGGCCTCTTTCTCTAAGTGGATGGAGAGTTGGGTGTGCTTATTGCAGTATTGGGAAGAACCCTCTATATCATGCCAGCTACTACAACTAATGGAGTTCTCAAACTTGAGAAGTGGGTTTATGTCTTATGGGATTGGATAAAGTTGGATAAAGTTGATCCCAATATCTTGTTCTCGAACTTGAGAAGTGGGTTTGTGTCTTATGGGATTGGATAAAGTTGGATAAAGTCGATCCCTAAGATATTGGAACTCTTTGATACTAACAACATTAAGTTGGTTACGGATTTCAAGGTTTCTACATTTTTAATATGTGCTTCATCTACTTGTGCGTCTCAAGTCCCTTAGCATTGATGACATTCTAGATGAAGTGTATTAATCCATTTGGGAAGTTTGCTCCAAGGATTTATGCAAGCTACTCCATAAAATAAGAAATAAAGGGGAGTTTCCAAAGGAGCTTAACAAATGTCTTATCAAGTTAATTAAAGTTTCTTCATGGATCTAAGCTCATTGACTAGAGACCTATTACAATGCTTAACATGATATAAAATCATGGCCAAAGCAATGGCAAATAGGATTAATTTCATCCTTGGTAATGTGATACATCTGCAACAGCATGGATTTGTACATGGGAGAAGGATCCACTATGCCAAATGATTTTTTTAAAAAATTCAAGGGTTGTTTGAATTGTATGCATGTCCCTGAAATAAATTACATGAAGAAACCTGTGATTTAATTGACTAATTAAGGAAGCTGG
Source organism: Lygodium microphyllum (assembly GCF_053477565.2). Classification (NCBI taxonomy): domain Eukaryota; kingdom Viridiplantae; phylum Streptophyta; class Polypodiopsida; order Schizaeales; family Lygodiaceae; genus Lygodium; species Lygodium microphyllum. The sequence goes on along the minus strand of NC_141145.1, from coordinate 96,518,440 downwards.
TTGTATATGTTTCAAGAAATGTGCTGTAGGTAATTAAAAAACTAAAGATGATATGGTCATCAAAGAAAAGCGGGTGGGTGTGACCCCCGACGGGTTTGCCGTCCAACGATAGGGTGGTCCTCGTTAGTTCGGAGCTTTTCTAAATTGGAGATAGGAATATGAAGACGATAAATTGACAACTAGTCATTAGGAAGAACCGACTTGCATTGTTTTAGGGGGCCAGAATGGGATTTTTCCTTATGGGCTAGAGGGTTGACACCACGGCAAAAAAAAGTTGTGCGTGAGTGTGGCTTCGCAACATACGAACCTTGAGAGATTTTTGGGCACGGGAGTGAAAGGACTTAGAGGTTTTCAAACCTAGGGGAAATTTTGAAAGATAACACAAGGATTTATAGCACGGGGAAAAAGGCGTGTAAGGAAAAAAAAAAGGGACACGAGGTTTAGAAAGGGCTTAGGGGGTGTGTTAAGAAAAAAGGAAAATGAGGGGAGAAAAACAGGGGGTTTCAACACAAGAAGAAGGGACTTATAGATTTAGGCACGAGGGGGGGGGATTTATGGGTTATGAGGCCAAGGGTTGTGGGGGTTTAACGGCCCTCGGGAAGGGTTTAAGGCCTTAAGATCGGGGCGGGGTGAAAAGGATTTCTAAGGGGTAGAACTGGGAGGGGGTGAAAGGGTAAGGGAAGGGTATAGGAAGGGGGACTTGAGGGTTTTAAAAACCCGGGGGGGGGGGGGGGGGGGATGAAAGAGTAGAAGGGATGTGAGGGGGTGAAAGGGTAAGGAAAGGGGGACTTGAGGGTTTTAAAAACCCGGGGGGGGGGGGGGGGGGAAATGAAAGAGTAGAAGGGATATGAGGGGGTGAAAGGGGGCTTAATTAGATCCCCTTAGAAGATTCTTCAAGGAAGCTTCCCTATCCCACGTGGCAGGAGGGGGAAAATCTGGCAGCGATGGGGGGTGAAAAATCTACAGGTGGTAGACGATGGCGCCGTGGGGAGAGAGGCTAGAGGTGATAGGCGGCAGCCTTAGCTCGACAGCACCGGGCGGCTTCTCGTTGTCTTCGTCCTCCCTTGATAGCAGCACCAGCAGCGCCAAAGCTTCGCGCTTTCCTCCCTTGTGGCCTCCTTGGTCTTTGCTGCCCATCCTCGACTTTATAGGGGAGGGGAGGGAATCCTCTTTCCTCGACGTGTCCAACAGCATGCTATAGGGAGCTGAGCAAGCTCCAGTGAGGAGCTTGCTGGCTCCTCTATCCACCCTCTACACTTCGAGCACGATGCGCCACCGCGTGAGGAGGTAAAATTTTTAAAATATATATTTGATATATTACATTCTCTCCCTCTTAGAGGAATCGAGATGTCCTCATCTCGAGATAAACTGGGGATATTGATGGTTGAGAGTGTCTTCTTCTATCCAAGTGGCATCCTCTTCGAGATAATCTTTCCACTGGACGAGGCATTCTCTCAAGGTTCTGGATCTTAATTGTCTCTCCCTAACATCTAAGATCCTATCTGGCCTTAGTTCAAGGACTCCTTGACTAGGTGTTACAATTTGTTGGTCATCAAGTACATGGTTAGGGTTGGGTATATATTTTTTCAATAGGCTGATATGGAATACATTGTGAACCTTTAGGTTCTCAGGGAGTTGCAATCTATAAGCATTGGGTCCTAGGCATTTGAGGATTTTGTACGGCCCACAATACCTTGGACTTAGCTTCTTGCAATCTCCTAGGGATAGATAACTCTTTTTAGGGCGTACACGAATGAAGACCATGTCTCCTTCTTCGAAGACTCTATCTTGACGTTTCAAATCCGTGTATGCCTTTTGTCTATCCTTGGCCGCTTGTATGTCTTGTCTTATTGTTTTTATTTGATCATCCATGTCTTCCAACATCTGTCTTGACGCTTCAACCCTTAGGGTTGGATCAGAAAAGTTTAGGGGACTTCGACAATCATGACCATACAATGCTTGGAAAGGAGTGTCATCTGAATGCTTTGCTGGTAAGAAGCATTGTAGGCAAATTCAATCAATGGCAAGTATTGAATCCACCTTTTCGGCTCTCGACAGCAGTATGCCCTAAGCATATCCTCAATGACTTGATTTACTCGCTCTGTTTGGCCATCCGTTTGGGGATGGTAGGCAGTGCTAAAACAGAGTTGAGTCCCAATAGCTTCAAAGATAGCTCTCCAAAAGTGTGATGTGAAGAGAGAATCTCGATCACTAATAATTCTTCTGGGTAACCCATGTAGCTTGAATATCTCTTTGATAAACAACCTTGCAATGTCGGAGGCTTTATAGTTTGTCTTTACTGGAATAAGGTGTGCAACTTTAGTAAGCATGTCAACTACAACCATGATGGAGTTGCATCCTCCCTGGATTTGGGATAGGCCTACAACAAAATCCATACTGATGAATTTCCATTTCATTTGGGGGATGTCAAGCGGTTGCAGTTCCCCTGGCATCATGACATGTTCGGCTTTGTTACGTTGGCAAGACAAACACTCAGTGACATATTTGAGAACGTCACCTTTGAGCCTCTCCCAATGGTAGCTCTTCCTAACTACATTAAGAGTTTTAGCATAGCCAGGATGTCCTGCGCGAAAGGAGAATCATGAGCTTCCCACATTATTTTTTGCTTAAGTGATTGGCTTGCTGGTATGCACAGCCTTGTTCTGTAGTAGACAAGTCCATTATCAATGGAAAATTCCTGATACTTAGCTTGCAACTTTTGATTTTGATCCTTGATAGAGATCTCCTTTAGCATTGCTTGGTAGGCCAAATCATGGCATGCTTCTTCTCTAGCTAACTCAAGTATAGGGTTGTTTGGCATAGATACTTTTGTAGCTAGAGATCTGGCCGTTGATGGATTCTGCAAGATTAGGAAATTTAGGAATGCCTTGTGACTAAGTGCATTGGCAACTACATTCTCTTTCCCTAGTCAGTACTTGATTTCAAAGTCATATTCCTCCAACACTTCAATCCACCGACGTTGCCTCATGTTGACTCGTTCTGCATAAAGGTCCATTTGAGACTCTTATGATCGGTTACTAGCGTAAACTTGTTACCCAACAGGTAGTGTCTCCAAAGCTTTAGAGCATGGATGACAGCTAGTAATTCCAGATCATGCGTGGCATAATTCTTTTCATGACTCTTCAATTTCCTTGAAGAGTATGCTACTGGATGACCTTCCGGCATAAGTACACACCCCAAGGCAAGAATGCTAGCATCAGTTACTACCTTGAACTCCTTATTGAGGTCTGGAAGTTTTAAAATAGGTGCTGATACCAAACTTTGCTTCAATCTATCGAAGCTATTTTGTTCGGGAGTTGACCATGTAATGGAAGTCTGCTTCTTTAGCAAGTTTGTCAGAGGTGCTGCAATCAAAGCATAGTTTTTGATGAAGACCCTATACCATCCTGTCAATCCAAGAAAGCTACGTATCTCTTTGACGAATACTGGTATTGGCCATTCAAGCACATCTTTGACCTTGGCTAGGTCTACTGATATTCCTTCTGATGATACTATGAATCCCAGATATTCAATTTGATGCTTGAAGAATGCACACTTTTTCATTTTTGCATACAACTTATGTGACCTCATTGTCTCAACGACAATCCGCAGTTGAGGTTCATGATCTTCTTCCTATTTAGAATAGACTAAAGTGTCATCTATTGAAGGTGGGAGGTGCATTCGTAAGTCCGAATGACATAACCAGGAACTCAAAGTGCCCATATCTTGTATTGAAGGCCATCTTTGGGATATCTTCTTCCTTGATCCTTATCTAATAGTAACTTGACCTGAGATCAATCTTGGAGAAGATCTTTGCACCTTGAAGACGATCAAGAAGCTCATCTATTCTAGGAATAGGATACTTGTTCTTGACTGTTGATTGATTCAACCCTCGGTAATCAATACATAGTCGAAGTGTCCCATCTTTCTTTTTCTGGAATAGTACTGGAGCTCCCCACGGTGAATTGCTAGGCCGGATGCAGCCCTGATCTAATAGTTGCTTGAGTTGTTCCTTCAGCTCAATTGCTTCTGGTATGGACATTCTATAAGGTCTCTTTGCAATTGGCGCAGCTCCAGGTACTAACCTAATCTCATGATCCACTTCTCTTTGAGGCGGAAGTTCAGTCAACTCTTCAGGGAATACGTCCGCGTATTCCTTTAGCCAAGAAGGTCCTTCATGAGATTCTTGCTTTTGATCTAACTTGTTGAGTTTGATCAAGTAAACAGGTAATCCTTTTCTGACTCCTTTTATGATCCGAGATACTTTGGGCAATTGGATTCTTGGCACTCCTGCCTCATCTTGAGTTGTGACTAATTCCCTTTTAGAGTTTCGAAAGGAAACTTGACCCTTTCCACAGTGAATGTGGGCGTCGTTGGGCTTAAGCCGGATCCATTCCGAGTAGACACTCATGGATACCTAAATTCATGACTCTGAATTTGACCGAAGTCTTCTTTCCTCCCAGAAAGAATTCCACCTTAGCAGCTTGCCTAGTACAAGTTACCTCACGACCATTTGCCAATTCCACAAGCAGGGTAGGTGCTTCTACTGTGGCTATTCCTAATCTTTTTGCACATGCTGGTGAGATAAAGGAATGTGTACTGCCACAATCAATCAAGGTTTTGAAACCTTTACCTTGATAGTTCGACGGTGTCTGAATCACCGAGAACTGGCGATTCGGCCCTTTCTTGTGTGAAGCGGCATGGACTGTCGCTCTTTCGAATTTTGCTTCCATGGTCGGATCTTCCTCTTCTTCTTCTTCGCATCTTTGCCTATTGGAAATGGAGGCGGTTCTTCCTCTTCCTCGGGTACCGGGTCCTTGACCACGGCCTGTTCCTTGAAAAGCCGCTTGGTGATGTCCTCCACCAAGCTTGGGACATTGTCTCTTGAAGTGATCGGGTTCATTGTAGTGGAAACAACGGAGGTTTCGGCCATTACTTTGAGTAGGAACAAAGTTGTTGACGTTATTCGTCCTTGCTTTCTTTCTTTGTCCCTAATTATGACCTTGAACTCTCTTCATTTGAGGTCTGAATGCTCCTCTGTTCGGGTCACTATAAGACCAAGTTTTGTTACCCCTTGGTCTAGCTTGCACCACCTGAATTATAGGCGCCGCTCGAATGAGTGCATCCTGAAGATTTGATGGACGCATAGATTCGAGACGAGTATTTATTGGTGGATTTAAGCCCGCACAAAATTAGGACACCTGCTGTGTCATGTCCATCTGTGGCGCATACTTTAAAAGTGAAACGAATTTAGAGTAGTATGCATCAAGAGTGAGTCCTAGCTGTTTTAGCTCGTAGAACTCGTTCATTTTCTGCGTGCGATATGCAAGTGGTAAGTATCTTCCCTGCACGGCTTTCTTCAGCTTCTCCCAGGAAACAGATCCCTCTGTGATCCCTTGATCCCTGCACTATTGCTTCCACCAAAGTCTGGCTTCGCCGGTGAGTTTTAACTTGGCGAGCATAGCCTGATTGGTGGGTGCAGTACCGGCTGCTTCGAAGTAATCCTCCATGGATTCAATCCAAATTTCAGCATCAGCGTGGACGAATCAGCCTCTCTCGTCAAACTCGGGTGGCTTAATCTGTTTGAGAAGGAACTTCTTCTCCTAGATCACAGCAGTACTTGATGTAGGAGGCGAATTAGAAACCTATACCTGGGGTTGTGCCTGAATAAAGGTTTTCTTAATGTTATTATACAATAATCGACGTTAGCTTATATTACATCTTTAATTCAGTTATCTCGTAAACAATGTAGCTACTTAACTTTTTATCAACTCTTATGCGTAGCCAGACATTGATAAAAATAAGTCTTTATTTGTATTTACATAGGCATAGCCCTTTCGAATACAATGTTTCATGTGATGATAAGCCAATTGTTACATTTAGTTTGGGGAGAACAACGTTGTATTGCATTTATCTACAGGAACTTTGTAATAGTAGGGTTTTGGGTCATGGATCTTCAGGAATCGATAAGTCATTGGAAGTTCAGGATATTATTTCCATTGGAATCCATACTTCTCATGGCGGACCAACACTTTAATCCTGTCAGCAAGGATTACACGAGTTACTTCCTCATATACATATGAGTTCATCTCAACCCTCCGACCTTGAATATGTAAAGTTGAATTTACATGAGCTTCCACAAAAACGAACAACTTCACGACTTTCAGGTCTTCCAACCACTTGATCCTCTTTAGGTTGGTCTGTAGGTAAGCAAACTGGTGGCCGGCTATGTAATAGATTCCTGAAGCACCCATCCATTTTTGTTCCATGTACAAAGGTGATGGATTATAGATCTGCTCCAGGATGTGCGGTTCCAAAAGACAGAGAAATTAATCAAGGAGGCCAAATCACAAAGGGAATTTCGTGTTCGAAGAATATCGGCCAAGATCATAAATCTGCGTCCAAGATGAAAAGACTAAATTCGTGATGGCTCCTAAGAAGGCACAAGGCGCAAACACAGGAGGATCATCTCCTAGCATCCATGTGGACATTTCACCACAAGTCTAGGTTCTTCTTCCTAAATTTGATTAACATCGTAATATTTCAATTATGCATGGATCATTTGAGGAATGAAGATGCATGTTTTTTTGATTGAAAATACTTTGGCTAATAGCTCACAATTGAGGGATTCGGTCATTAGTATTTTTCAATAAAACGAACAAAATAAAGAGAGCATAAGATTTCTATCCATTTCTAGCAAGTGGTTTTTATGTATTGCAAAGTAATGAAATTAGATTAATTAATGCCCATATTTACAAAATAGAATTATGATAGTACACTTCGATTAAGCATGGAAGGAATAAACCGCATATCGCATTATTGAACATCTTTTTCGAAATGATTCTTAAAGAAAGTTGCTAGCAACTTTAGGAAATTGCTAGGGCTACATGAAGAAGATTTAACTCTAGGAAAGTGGCCTAAAAAACTCAAATCAACGAAAGGTTGTGTAAGTTCAGCATACGACTAATTCATTCTGAAATGAAAGTAGAAAAAGACTGCATGTTTAAACATAAAATCCTAAAGCTTAGTAGCATGAATCTTGTTTGCATATTATAGGATGATCAATTGGAATTATGCTATAACTTAACCTATGCTTTGATCTTAACCCAAAAAGTTAGTGCTTGTAAATCAACTTATACATAGGCAATGAATCATGTGGTTACAGAGATGGTAGCGTAATTATCTTCAAGAATAGACAAGTTAAATTGGTTTAAACCTAAACACCTAAAAACCGTGAGGGACTCGTTTAGGAAGGGTTAATTCAATACAACATATCCCAAAGAGCTAACTAGAATTTAACACGTTGAGGACGTGACCTGGTCGCTCTTATTGCCAAAGATGAAACTCCTATACCCTAAAGACTTGCCCACATTCACGGAATGTAGGGACAGTAGGACATACTTGTGAGAAATGATCTAGGGTTTTTACCCTAAGGATCTCTCGCTAAAAAGATGAAACTTGATTTGAACTTGGAACCCTAGGACCGACAATGTTGGCCTAATGCAATCAGGAACGAATTTTTATATCTAATCATAATTTTGTGATTATAAAACTCCATTCGATGGGTAAATAGTCTCATAGTTTGATGCGGCACTTGTGCAACAAGTTGCAGAGTTGCATGATCTTGTGATTTGATCACAAGGGAATGGCCAATTCCTCAGAATGAGATTGGCAGATTCCTACGCAAGTTTATCTTGCAAGAGGATGAATAATTGTCCTGAATGGTAAAGTGACCAAGGATACGGGGATTAGATATTTGCTTGGAAGCAAAGGACCAATCAGCAAATTTAAATAACATATTTACTGCTAATAGCACTTAAGGTTTTGGTTAAGTTGGGTTAATAGGGTACGGCCCTAACCCAAGGATATAAGGGTTAACAGACAGACCCTCGGGGATCTTGCCAAGTCGCAATTAATCCCGGATCGAGTGCTGGATGCATTCGGAAAGAAGGATTCACTCCTTAGCAGTTGGCCAAAAAAATAACGACCAATCGAAATGATTATGCTTGTAACAGTTTTTAAGAGCATTATTTTGCTTTGTTTATTCAAAGAAGTAAAGATGAAAAGATATCTAATGCTTCAAGTTGAAGGCCTGAAGGGAGAGGCAGCTTCAATTACCCCCGACTGCCTGCCTGACCCTAACCAAGGGGGTTGTTAACCGCGCCGGGAAGGTGGACCGAACTCGCTACGAGAGGTCTCTCCGTTGAGCACTGCTTGGAGTAGGAGGACGCTTGGGTGCAAGAGGGGGCTCTGGCCGTAAATTCCTCGCCTTCCGGGCCCTGCACAAGAGGGCAACGTGACTCGGGATTGGATCTCGAGGCCCGCATACTAGTCTACGGGCGGAATCTTGGATTAGTAATCCCTATGGATTGTTGGATAGCCTCCGGGCGGATTATGGATAAGCCTACGGACTAGACTTTATGTATTTCAAAGATAAATATGATAACCTATTGAAAAGGAACTTGTTTGACATTGCTTTTCTATGTCAAGTGGTATGATTACGTGAAGAAACCAGTGCCTAACGGGCTAATTAAGGAAGCTGATTGATACATGTACAACTAAAATGTGGTAGGTAATTAGATAACTAAAACAACCTGAGGAAAGTGCGGTGGATGTGGCCATGGGTCCGTCCTACGGATGGGTGGTCCCGATTGACGGGGAACTTTTCTCAATCATGATGGAGAGTAAGAAGATCTTTCAAAGAACAGGAACAACAAGAGTGTTGACCTAAATCTAAGTTACAATAATCCCGATTTATGCAGTTTTAGGGGAACGGAATGGGACTATGCCTTATGGGGGCAGAGAGGTCAAGCCTTGCATCCCTCTCGTTTCCCATTCTCCTTGAACCAAGTGCAACGTGAATCTGCTTCGGACCTGGCGTTTTTGCGTAAAGTAGTTTGCTCAGGTTCGATGCTAGTTGCCATTTAGGAAATGACAATTAGGAAAAACCCTAATTCAGGTCGGCGGTCCTAAGTGGGTCCTAAGTGGGAACGGCCGGAATACTTCCACTACGTGGCAGATGCAGAAAGTCCTAGATCACAAACCCTGTAACATTCCATGGGAGTGCCAGGCGGAGCTTTCTAGACATCCTTTTCGATGGACTGCTAAGACGTGTCCTGAAGATAACGGGTGGACACGTTACATTGGCATGATATAGAGGGTTCTTTCTAATATTGCAATAAGCACACCCAACTCTCCATCCACTTAGTGAAGAGGCCCACAAAATCAATCAAAATTGGACATTTGATTTAAAAGACCTCCTTTGGATTGAAGTTTGCAACTAGAAGAGTGAATACAATAGATTACCCTTGTATCTAACCATTGACCCCAAAAACCATCGACCCCAATATAAGGTCTCTCTCAAAATTGGAAGCCAACAAGATTAGGAAGAAGCCATTGTTAACAAGTCTAAACAAAACCAATGAAGCTTTATAACCAAACTAGGCTATAACCAATTTGAAAATTGTGTGTGTGTATGTGTGTGTGTGTGTGTGTGTGTGTGTGTGTGTACAAAACCAACTAGAGTGAGAGAGCATGATCCATTGAGAACATTAGGTTCAAGATGGCATAGTGGATCCTTCTCCCATGTACAAATCCATGCTATTGCAGATGTATCATATTACCAATGATGAAATTAATCCTATGTGCCATTGCTTTGGCCATGATTTTGTCAAGAATTGCGTGATGGGGGAATTTGCTTGAGCTATTGCACCAAACACACACTGTATACACAAGAGGAAGCTCACTCAAGAACATAAGAAGAGAGATGGAGGATAAAAAAATTTCTTGATGGTTTCTTCTTCTTCTTCCACATAGTATACAATGTACACAAAGTATAGATAAGATACAACATAAAGGAAAGTGGCCTACTGAGTCAAATAGTGCGTAACCGACTACACTAATCAATTGGCACTATGTCTTTGCCAGCTGTAGGTAGGTGTAAAAAACTAAATGTAATAAGTGATAAGTTAGTGGCCATGTGAGTATCATAATGACCACCAACATCCTAAGTATAGACGTGTGGATCCATCTAGCTAGGCAGTCTATCATCAATGTCCGCACGTGTTAAGCTTGCCATCTCAACACTCCCCCTCAAGCTCAACTCTATCTCTGCAACTCCAACTAAGCTTCGGAATGTTCAAAGCTTCTCTGGACCCAATGCCTTTGTGAAAATGTCAGCTATCTGATCCTGTGTGCTGACATATACCAAGTGAATCTCTCCTGCAAGTACCTTCTCTCTCACAAAGTGCTAGTGCACCTCAATGTGTTTTGTCCTAGCATGGAACATTGGATTCCTAGCTAGTTGTATGTTGCTCATGTTGTCACAATGAATGACAACTGGACCATCTCCCTGCATGTCCAAATCACCTAATAACTTTTGCAGCCATACCAGCTCACATGCTGCCATACCAGCACCTCTATACTTAGCTGCCATACATGCTGCCATACCAGCCATACAACTGTAGGTTGCTTTTTGCTGCTCCATATAACTATTGCACTACCAAGGGAAAACATGAATCCACTTGTAGATCTTTTGTCTGACATGCTTCCAGCCCAATCTGCATGTGTGTATCCAAACACTTATATATTCTTACCTACCTCATAAAAAATTCCATAATGTAAAGTGGACTTCACATACCTCAATATACGTATGACTGCATCCAAATGAGGCTTTCTAGGCATCTGCATAAATTGACTAACAAGACCAATATCATAGCTCAAGTCTGGCCTTGTGATAGTCATGTAAATTGAACTCCCTACTATCCTCCTGAACATAGTAGGGTCTTCTATCTCATCCCCAACATTGGCACTCCACTTCACATTTTGCTCCAATGGTACTGAAAGAGGCTTACATGCTGTCATACCATACTTGGATAACATATCCAAGCCATACTGCCTTTGGGATAGCCGTATACCATTATCACATCTGATCACCTCAATACCAAGAAAGTATCTCAGCTCACCCAAATCTTTCATCTCAAACTTCTTCTTCAAGAAGTCCTTAACTTCAGTAATCCTATTGTCACTGTCACCTGTAATTATCAAGTCATCCACATAGATGACTATGATGACCAAACTTGCATCTCCCTTTCTCACATAAAGTGAGTGATCAGCATCAGAAATACAAAATCCAATATTGACAATATACTCTCCAATCTTGTCAGACCATGCTCTAGGTGCTTGCTTCAGCCCATAGAGAGTCTTCTTTAACCTGTACAAATATGTGGGATGCTCTAAATCCTCATAACCTGATGACTGCTCCATATACACTTCTTCTTGCAATTCACCATGCAAGAATGCATTCTTAACATCCATTTGATGCAAACTCCAACCTTTGGCTACTGCCAAGGCAATCACACACCTAACAGTTGCCATCCTAGCAACTGAATTGAATGTCTCTTCATAATCTATGCCATATGTTTGAGCATAGCTTTTTGCAACCAGCCTAGCCTTATACCTGCTAATTAAACCATCTACATTATGCTTGACTTTGTAAACCCACTTACATCCAATAACTTTCTTAACCTTAGGTAAGGGTACCAAATCCCAAGTCTTATTGGCTTCTAATGCAGCCATCTCCTCATCCATTGTTGCATCCCAATGAGTATGACCAACAACATACTCAAAACAAGTGGGCTCAACATCCTCAACTAGTTTCACCATATAAGCATAATGGTGAGCTGTATAACCTTCAAAACCAAATCTTTTAACAGGATATATGACCCTGCTAGATCTGTGTAACGCTCCAAATTTCTTTTTTCACGTGAATTACCCTTATAGGAAAGGGGGATATCGATATGGCAATTTCTTGAGGATAATGCAAAATTTTTTACTTCCCCCCCCAGCCGACAGTCGTGCTGGAAGGGGGGGGGGAATAGAAACCAAGGGGAAGCTCCCCGGTGGGAGCTTGTGGGAGTGTGAGTGCCATGCATATTGACACGATGGAGAGGGAGGATCCCCCCTCCCCTCCCCTACTTAACCTAAGAGAGTGCGTTGCCGTGAGGGTGGACGACTCTGGGCAAACGAGAGTGAGGCGGTCTTCGCACGAGAGGAGACCAGGAGTTGCTGCGGCAGCATAGATAGGCGCCACCAAAGGCGTTCGCCCTGCCCTCGAGGTCCTACGCCAGCTCTGAGGGTGGGCTATCGACTGTACCCCCCTGCCACGTGAAGCAAAGAAGCTTATTAATAGAAGCTTCTTAAGGGGGGGCTAATTAAGCCCCCTTTCACCCCCCTTGTATTCCCTTTTTACACTTCACCCCCCAGGGTTTTTCCTTAAGTCCTCCTAAAGCCTTTTCACCCCCCCTTGTGTTATCCTTCATCTCCCCTCCCCCCCCCCCGGTGCTATAAGCCCCCTTTCACCCTTCACCTTTCCCCTTGGCTTGGAGCTTACCCCCCCCTCGTGTTAAAAATCATTAAGCCTTCTCCTTAGGCCTTAAAGACCCTTTTCCTCCCCGGATGTAACCCCCTATAAGCCCCTTTTATTTGGGCTTCAAAACTATTCACCCCCTTTTTTCCCCTTGTGTTGCCTTTCATCTTTTCCCCCCTTGGGTTTTAAAACCCCTAAAGTCCTTTTCACTCCCATGTCCAAAGTTTTCCCAAGGCCTCTTATTACGCCTTCTGGAACCACACAAACACACCCTTTTTCCCGTGTATATACCCCTATAGGGCCTTTTCTTTAGGCTTTGCAAACCTTTCCCCCCGAAAGAAACTAAGACCTTAAAGGTCTTATTACCCCTCCTCATGGCTAGACCCTTAGCTATTCCTTGCCTTTCCAAAATACCCTTGGGACTTGATTTTTCCCCTACTCGAAAAAGAGAAGAAGAGTATTGACGTGCAAGGGAGCGACAGTGGAATTCCGAAAAGGAGTGTAAAGCTGCTTCCACGTTCGAAGGACTACAACTGCGATGCTGCCTAAGAAAGTCCAAGGAGTAGATGCGGGAGGGTCATCTCTCGGTATCCATGTGGATATCTCACCCCAAAACCAGGTTTTTCCTTCTTAATTTTATATCAGTTTTAATTCAGTTGTGCTGAATTGTTAGGGATAAGATATATTTTGTCCTAGTTATTTATGACAAATGAATTTAGTTTAATTAAACATGCAAAATAAATAAATTATAAGCATAGTTTTCCTTCAAAAAGCATTATGCATTGAAACAAATTATGAGTAAGATTATTTACCCACTAAAGTAGTATACTTCGGTTAAATCTAGAAGGTATAAAACTACATCTTGCACTATTAACCCCTATTCTTTTTACAACAAATCATCATGGAAGGTGCGAATCATGAAAGGTTTCTTACGATGCTTAAACTCTAGGAATTTATCATTGCTAACAGCATAACTTAGCAAGGGAAAGATTGCTTATTTGGCATGAGTTTTGGTCACAAGGAAAAAGGAAGATTAATTGAATTTACCTAACCTCAAATCAATAAAGTTTAGGATTAATAAATCAATTGACACATAGATAACAAATCGTGCGGAGGTGATCTCAATATTACCTTCTAAAAGTTAACCAAATTAATATAAACTTAGAAATACCTATGCTGCAAAATATTCATTGGGAATGATTTAAAATCCAAGAAACGTTTATACCTTAAATACTTGCCCATATTCCCTGATTGTAGGGTCAGTAAATCGTAAACATAAAAGAACTAGGGTTTGTCCCTGAGTTTCTTAAAGAAAATAATAAAAGCTAAGAAACCCTAGGTCTGACAAATGTTAGCTGATAGAAACTGAAACGGATTGTTTCGTAACTCCATTATTGCATAGTACGATGCAGGACTTGCGCGGCAAGTACAAAGTCATATGGTCTTGTGATTGATTCACAAGAAGAAAGGCTAAATTCCCGCAACAAGGATGGCGGTTCCTTACGCAAGTTATCTTGCAAGAGGATGTATACTTTGATATCCTTCTAAGTAAGGAAGGTTAAAAACCAAAAACTGAAGTATCCAATGAACTTTGGGGTTTGACCAAGTAGGATTAATAGGGTACGCCCTAACCCAGAATATAAGGGATCTTGCCAAGTTGTAAGACACCCCGGATCGAGTGTTGGATGCAATCGAATGGAAAGATTCCTTCCTTAGCAGTTTGCCAACAACAAAAATCGATCAATGAAAATGTTTGTGCTTGCTAGAGATTTTAGAGCACTGTTTGACTTGTTTGACCAATGAATTACAAAGTAAATAAGTATCTATACTTCAGGTTGAAGGCCTGAAGGGAGTGGCAGCTTCAGTTACCCCCGACTGCCTGCTTGACCCTAACCAAGGGGATTGTTGACCACACCGGGAACGTGGACCGAACCCGCCGCAAGAGGTCTCTTAGTTGAGCGCTACTTGGAGCAGGAGGATGCTTGGATGCCAGGGGGGCTCTGGCCGTAAATCCCTTGCCTTCCGGGTCCTGCACAAGAGGCTAACGTGACTCGGGATTGGATCTCAAGGTCCGCATACTAGTCTATGGGCGAAAACTTGGAATAGTGATCCCTGTGGATTGCTGGATAGCCTTCGGGCGGATTGTGGATAAGCCTACGGGCAGAACGTTTGTATTTAAAATATAAATATGATGATATGTTAATAAAGAACTTGTCTGATATTGTTTTTCTATGTTACGTGATAAGATTACGTGAAGGAACTAGTGCTTAACGAATTAATTAAAGAAGCTGGTTGTTACATGTCCAATTAATGTGTTAGATAATTACATAACTAAAACAAACCGAGGAAAGTGCGGAGGATGGGCCATGGGTCCGTCCTACGTTTGGGTGGTCCCAGTTGGCCGGGAACTTTTCTCAAATCTCGAAGAACAGCGGGATGATTGTCAAAGGACACAAACAACGAAAGCGTTGACCTAGAGTTATGTCTGAACCGATTTACGTTGTTTTAGGGGAACGGAATGGGACTATGCCTTATGGCAGAGAGGTTGAGCTTTGCATCCCTCTCATTTCCCATTCTCCTTGAACCAAGTGCAGCGTGAATCTGCTTGGGTCCGACGCTAGTTCTGTTAGGAAATGACCAATCAGGAAAACCCTAATTCCGACCGATCCTAAGTGGAAATGACCGGAATACTTCCGCTATGTGGCAGACACGGAAAGCCCTAGATTGCAAATCCCGTAACATCCCATGGGAGTGCCAGGCGAAGCTTTCTAGATATCCTTTCCGATGGACTGCTAAGACGTGTCCTGGATAATACTAGTGGACACATTACAATTGGTATCAGAGCCAACCAACAACGGAATTGTTTTTATGAAATTATAATAAAATGAAGGAAAGAAAATGCTGATGTCCAAACATTTTCTTACCTTCAATGATGTCTTGCAGAATTACGAAGCGTGGAACAAGTTCTTGGTATTTCGAGTCATGTTTATGACTGCAATGCATTCTCCGCTTTATAAACAAAGGATTGGGATGATGAACATCTTGCGGCAGATCTATAGTCCATCACCTTTGTACATGGAACGAAGATGGACGGGTGCTTTAGGAATCTACTATATAGCCGCCCACCGGTTTTCTTATCTACAAACCAACCTAAAGAGGATCAAGTGGTTGGAAGACCTGAAAGTCGTGAAGCTGTTCGTTTTCGTGGACGCTCACGTAAATTCAACTTTACATATTCAAGGTCGGAGGATTGAGATGAACTCATATGTATATGAGGAAGTAACCCGTGTAATTCCCGCCGACAGGATTAAAGTGTTGGGCTGCCATGAGAAGTATGGATTCCAACGGAAAGGATATCCTGAACTTCCAATGACTTATCGATTCCTGAAGATCCATGACCCAAAACCTTACTATTACACAGTTCCTGTAGATAAATGCAATACAACGTTGTTCTCCCCAAACTAAATGTAAAAATTGGCTTATCATCTCATGAAACGTTGTATTCGAAAGGGCTATGCCTATATAAATAGAAATAAAGACTTCTTTTTATCAATGTCTGGCTGTGCATAAGAGTTGATAAAAAGTTAAGTAGCTACATTGTATACAAGATAGCTGAATTAAAGATGTAAGCTAATGTTGAATATCGTATAATAACGTTAAGAAAACCTTTATTCAGGCACAATCCCAGGTATAGGTTCCTAATTCGCCTCCTACATCAAGTACCGCTGTAATCTAGGAGAAGAAGTTCCTTCTCAAGCAGATTAAGCCACCCGAGTTTGACGGGAGAGGCAGATTCGTCCAAGCTGATGCTGAATTTTGGATTGAATCCATGGAGAATTACTTTGAAACAGCTGGTACTGCACCCGCTAATCAGGCTATGCTCGCCAAGTTAAAACTCACCGGCGAAGCCAGACTTTGGTGGAAGCAATGGTGTAGGGATCAAGGGATCGCAGAGGGATCCGTTACCTAGGAGAAGCTGAAGAAAGCCGTGCAGGGAAGATACTTGCCACCTGTATATCGCACTTAAAAGATGAATGAGTTCTACGAGCTAAAACAATTGGCACTCACTCTTGACGCATACTACTCTAAATTCGTCTCACTTTTAAAGTATGTGCCATAGATGGACATGACACAGCAGGTGTCCAAATTTTGTGTGGTTTAAACCCACCAGTAAATACCCGTCTCGAATCTATGCGTCCATCAGAGCTTCAGGATGCACTCATTCAAGCTAAGCCTATAATTTAGGAGGTACAGTCTAGACCAAGGGGTAACAAAGCTTGGTTTTATAATGACCCGAATAGAGGAGCATTCAGACCTCAAAGTAATGGCCGAAACCTCCGTTGTTTCCACTGCAACGAACTCGATCACTTCAAGAGGCAATGTCCCAAGCTTGGTGGAGGACATCACCAAGTACCTTTTCAAGGAACATGCCGTGGTCAAGGAGCCACTACCCAAGGAAGAGGAAGAACTGCCTGCATTGCCAATAGGCAAATGTGCGAAGAAGGAGAAGAAGAAGATCGGACCATGGAAGAAAAATTCGAAAGAGCGACAGTCCATGCCGTTTTACACAAAAAAGGGCCGAATCGCCAGTTTTCGGTGATTCAGATACCGTCAGACTATCAAGGTAAAAGTTTCAAGACCTTGATTGATTGTGGTAGTACACATTCCTTCATCTCACCAGCATGTGCAAAAAGATTAGAAATAACCACAGTAGAAGCACCTACCCTGCTTGTGGAATTGGCAAATGGTCGTGAGGTTACTTGTACCAGGCAAACTGCTAAGGTGGAATTCTTTCTGGGAGGAAAGAAGACTTCAGTCAAATTCAGAGTCATGAATTTAGGTATCCATGAGTGTCTACTTAGAATGGATTGGCTTAAGCCTAACGACGCCCACATTCACTGTGGAAAGGGTCAAGTTTCCTTTCGAAACTCTGAAAGGGAATTAGTCACAACTCAAGGCGAGACTAGAGTGTTGAGAATCCAATTGGCCAAAGTATCTTGGATCATAAAAGGAGTCAGAAAAGGATTACCTATTTACTTGATCAAACTCAACAAATTAGATCAAAAGTAAGAGTCTCATGAAGGACCTTCTTGGCTAAAGGAATACATGAACGTATTCCCTGAAGAGTTGACTGAACTTCCGCCTCAAAGAGAAGTGGATCATGAGATTAGGTTAGTACCTGGAGCTGCGCCAATTGCAAAGAGACCTTATAGAATGTCCATACCAGAAGCAATTGAGCTGAAGGAACAACTCAAGCAACTATTAGATCAGGGCTGCATCCGGCCTAGCAATTCACCGTGGGGAGCTCCAGTACTATTCCAGAAAAAGAAAGATGGGACACTTCGACTATGTATTGATTGCCGAGGGTTGAATCAATCAACAGTCAAGAACAAGTATCCTATTCCTAGAATAGATGAGCTTCTTGATTGTCTTTAGGGTGCGAAGATCTTCTCCAAGATTGATCTCAGGTTAGGTTACTATCAGATAAGGATCAAGGAAGAAGATATCCCAAAAACAGCCTTCAATACAAGATATGGGCACTTTGAGTTTCTGGTTATATCATTCGGGCTTACGAATGCACCTGCCACCTTCAATAGGTTAATGCAGGATATCTTTAGGCCATATCTTGATGATTTCGTGCTTGTCTTCTTCGATGACACTTTAGTCTATTCTAAATAGGAAGAAGATCATGAACCTCAACTTCGGATTGTCCTTGAGACAATGAGGTCACATAAGCTGTCCTTTTTCAAGCGTCAGATTGAATATCTGGGATTCATAGTATCAGTAGAAGGAATCTCAGTGGGCCCAGATGTACTTGAGTGGCCAACACCAGTATCCGTCAAAGAGATACGTAGCTTTCTTGGATGGACATGATGGTATAGGGTCTTCATAAAAAACTATGCTTTGATTGCAACACCTCTGACGGACTTACTGAAGAAGCAAACTTCCATTGCATGGTAAACTCTCGAACAAAATAGGTTCGACAGATTGAAGCAAAGTTTGGTATCAGCACCTATTCTAAAACTTTCAGACCTCAATAAGAAGTTCGAGGTAGTAACTGATGCTAGCATTCTTGCCTTGGGGTGTGTACTTATGCAGGAAGGTCATCCAGTAGCGTACTCTTCAAGGAAATTGAAGAGTCATGAAAGGAATTATGCTACGCATGATCTAGAATTGCTGACTGTCATCCATGCTCTAAAGCTTTGGAGACATTACCTGTTGGGTAACAAGTTTACTCTAGTAACCGACCATAAGAGTCTCAAATGGATCTTTACCCAGAACGAGCTCAACATGAGGCAATGTCGGTGGATTGAAGTCTTGGAGGAATATGACTTTGAAATCAAGTACTGACCAGGGAAAGAGACTGTAGTTGCCGATGCACTTAGTTGCAAGGCATTCCTAAATTCTCTAATCTTGCAAAATCCATCAACGTCCAGATCTCTAGCTACAAAAGTATCTATGCCAAACAACCCTATACTTGAGTTAGCTAGAGAAGAAGCATGCCATGATTTGGCCTACCAAATAATGCTAAAGGAGATCTCTATCAAGGAGCAGAATCAAAAGTTGCAAGCTAGGTATCAGGAATTTTCCATTAATAGTGAACTTGTCTACTACAGAACAAGGCTGTGTATACCAGCAAGCCAATCACTTAAGCAGAAGATAATGTGGGAAGCTCATGATTCTCCTTTCGCAGGACATCCTGGCTATGCTAAGACTCTTAATGCAGTTAGGAAGAGCTACCATTGGGAGAGGCTCAAAGGTGACGTTCTCAAATATGTCACTCAGTGTTTGCCTTGCCAACGTATCAAAGCCGAACATGTCATGATGCCAGGTAAATTGCAACCGCTTAACATTCCCCAAATGAAATGGGAATTCATCAATTGGATTTTGTTGTAGGCCTACCCCAAGTCCAGGGAGGATACAACTCCATCATGGTTGTGGTTGACATGCTTACTAAGGTCGCACACCTTATTCCAGTAAAGAAAAACTATAAAGCCTTAGACATTGCAAGATTGTTTATCAAGGAGATATTCAAGCTACATGGTTTACCCAGAAGAATCATTAGTGATCGTGATTCTCTCTTCACATCACACTTCTGGAGAGCTAAGGGACTTGACACGCACAAGTAGATGAAGCACACATTAAAAATGTAGAAACCTTGAAATCAGTAACAACTCAATGTTGTTAGTATCAAAGAGTTCCAATATCTTAGGGATCAACTTTATCCAACTTTATCCAATCCCATAAGACACAAACCCACT
Source organism: Lygodium microphyllum (assembly GCF_053477565.2). Classification (NCBI taxonomy): domain Eukaryota; kingdom Viridiplantae; phylum Streptophyta; class Polypodiopsida; order Schizaeales; family Lygodiaceae; genus Lygodium; species Lygodium microphyllum. The sequence goes on along the minus strand of NC_141145.1, from coordinate 96,498,811 downwards.
TCTCAAGTTTGAGAACTCCATTAGTTGTAGTAGTTGGCATGATATAGAGGGTTCTTCCCAATACTTCAATAAGCACACCCAACTCTCCATCCACTTAGAGAAAGAGGCCCAAAAAATCAATCGAAATTGGACATTTGATTCAAAAGACCTCCTTTGGATTGAAGTTTGCAACCAGAAGAGTGAATACAATAGATTACCCTTATATGTGACGATTGACCCCAAAAACCATCGACCCCAATATAAGGTCTCTCTCAAAATTGGAAGCCAACAAGATTAGGAAGAAGCCATTGTTAACAAGTCTAAACTAAACCAATGAAGCTTTATAACCAAATGTAGGCTAGAACCAATGTGAAAATTCTTCTTCCACTAGTGATGTGTACACAAAATATATAGAGACCAAAAGGTGAATATTCTATATACCTCTATCGAATTGTAGCAACTAGAAAAAATGCCACAAGAGCTCGAAGCACCTACCATCCCCTAGTTTTGTAGAGGCCTTCTTCTTTTGATTGAGTGCTTTTTGATCCTCTCTCAAACATTTCTCTAGTTCCACCTTAAACCATTAGTATTCCTTTGTCACTTATTATGTCAAGCACTAGTGAAACCACCATGTACTATCCACATGATGCATTACATTGTGATCGTGACCATCGTATTCCCCACCACTTGTGCACATTGAAGGAAGAGGTTGAACATTTAAGGATATTCTAGATTAATCACTCTTTGATTTAGGGATACACTTGCCTAATTAAAGTTCCAAAACTTCTAAGGCTAATTTTCAAAATGCTTTTACAAAAGAATTAGGGCCTTGGCATGTTAAACATCTATATCTATAATATAGTATAGATATAAATGGCTCCAAACATCTATATTTATACTATATTATGATTGGCCAATATCCGATCCTACATATCATTGATATAGAAACCCCAAAACCTAGCTTTACTTTTTAATTTTTATAAAAAAGGTTAAAAAATATTCCTTCCATACATGTCATCAATATAGTAAAACCAAACTAAACTTTGTTTTTTAAATTTTCATAAGAAACTTTTTAATGAACTCTTCCTTCCATAGATATCTATCCTTGGTGCCTCTCTCTCTCTCTCTCTCTCTCTCTCTCTCTCTCTCTCTCCCCCATATAAGCACTGTGCTTCAATAACTACGATCTCTCACACACACACACTCTCTCTCATAAGTTCATCCCTCCAATAATTATAGCTCCTCTCTCTCTCTCTCTCTCTCTCTCTCTCCCCTAAGTGCGCCCCTCCAATAAGTATGATATCTCACACACACACGCTCATAAGTGTGCCTCTAATTACTACATCCTCTCTCTCTCTCTCTCTCTCTCTCTCTCTCTCTCTCTCTCTCTCTCTCTCTCTCTCTCTCTCTCTCTCTCTCTCTCTCTCTCTCTCTCTCTCTCTCTCTCTCTCGCTCTATGGTTCTACATTTTTTAGGGATGATGGGAGTGTTAATTTAGATGATCTCTATATTTGGGGACTTGTGGCTAGTTCATATGACACACCTTTCTTCTCAAGGAAATTTACGGAAGCATGGTCCCACTTCAAGAGTGTGGTTGATTTTATGAGAAGACATAAAAAAGAATGTGCAAGTGATGTTTGAAACTTAGGCAATAGAGAATATATAGTAGTAGGGGACAACCAATATTTGCTAATGGAGTGGAAGGGTCGCATATTACATGCCATGTCTACATGGAAGATTTATGCTTAGTCACAAATTTGATACACTGTAAAGAAGCTAATTCTCATAGTAAGCCTTTAAACTGAAAATACAAGAAATAGACATAAAATGCCAAGAAACCATAGCCAAGGTGTCTAGGCATGAAATGGTATTACCAATGTTGGTTGAGAATCAAATGATGAGTGGTTGCAGTAAGGTATGCACCCCAAGCTATGGTGGCCAAGATTATTCACCCTCTTAGATGGTGGGAGATTGAGACCTCAAACAAGTAATGTTGTATAGTGGAATAAAGATGCTTCACATGTTACACCTCCACCTTTTATACTTACCCTAAACTAAGGCATTTATGCTTTATTACAAGCCATCCCAACCTAAAAGAGCTTTGTCCTCAAAGCTGGAATTGGGACAATTTACTAGGAAAGATTACAAGGATAGCTTTGTAGGTGATGAATCCATGCTGTAATGAAACTCTAAGATGAAGAAGATCTCATATGTCAATGAAGTACAAGTATGAAATTTGAATATACTGCTGGAAATTATCTAAAACAAGCTGGTGCACAAGAATGGCCATAACTTGAAGAAGAAATGTCCAATCACCATGTATAAGCTATAGAAATGTAGAAAACAATCCCTAGTATCCAGCCATGCCATAGAAATCCACTTTTGATGACCATAGAGCAATTATTTTTATGACAGAAACTTTAATACATCAACCTGTCTTGTTCAGATATTACTCTATTTCCTGCAAAAGCCATGGAAAAGAATCAAGGTATGATGATGGTTTCCAAGTAGATTCCTCCATGGGAAAATCTAGCCATTTAATAAGGTATTCCAGCAAAAAACGGTTCCTTAAAACCTTTTCTCTTTTGCCAATAACCTTTTCAGGCTCATAAATGATAAGACCATCTTCATCCATGGGAGGTAACTTCTCTAGGCCCATAGTAATGATGAACCAACTTATTATGATTGCCTTTGAGAATAGAATACCTAGATTTAGGCACTTTGAGAAATACCCAATCTCCTTCTTCAAACTCCAAAGGTCTCCTCTTTTCATCATCATAAGCCTTCATAACATCTTGTGCCTTCCTAATATTTTCCTTGCATTGATAGAAAAGATCTTTCATTTTCTCAAATTCAACCTTGGCTTGTGGATTCATGTCTTTATGAAAAAGGGCTGAAGGTATTTGCACTTTGTATCCATAAAGCGCTTCAAATGGCAACATGCCAATGCTCATATGATGAGTGTTATTATAACAGAACTCAACAAGATGTAACCAACGCTCCCACAAAGTTTGAGTGTCATAGCAAAAATGACGAAGATAGACTTCCAACCATTTATTGACATGCTCCGTTTCGCCATCGGTTTGGGGATGATATGCTGTGCTAGGAGTCAAAATTCTTCCCATAGAAGTGAATAAAATCCTCCAAAAACTTCCCATGAACTTAGTATCACGATTAGATACTATTTTCAATGGTATACCATGAAGCTTAAAAATACATTCCATGAACTGTTCAGCCACTTGCTTTGCTGTAAATTGAGCCTTGGTAGGGATGAAATGAGTTGATTTAGTCAACCGGTTCACCATCACATAAATGCTATTCCACCCATGCTTTGTTGTAGGTAATCCCACAATAAAATCCATTTTAATATCAAGTCACTTGCCTTGAGGAATAGGAAATCGCTGAAGTAAACCACCGAGTAGAAGAGAGGAATCTTTATTTTGTTGACACGGAAGACATTGCATAACATAATCCTTAACATCCCTCCAAATGCCCTTCCAATAGAAAATCTTATGGATATTGCCAAATTTTTTGAACAACCCATGGTATCCCACTAAAGGTGGAGTGCATCTCATGCAAGATACGGTCTTTTTGAAAGAAGATCGTGGTGTCAAGAATACTCTACCACGATATTATAAAAGACCGTTGTGCCATTTGAAACTTGGATACTCTTCTTCTTTGCCTTGCTAAAATTTCTTCATTATCTTTGATGCTTGCTCATCAAGCAAATACTCCTCTTGAATGTCATGGATCCAATACTTATGCACGGTTGAAATGGTAGAAATGGAACATGTCCACATTCTTGATAAGGTATCTGCCACCACATTGTCTTTTCTAGTCATATAAGATATTTCAAAGTCACATCCTTGAAGAGTAGCTAACCATCTTCGTTGCTTCGGAGATAAATTTGGTTGTGAATGAAAATATTTCAGCACACACGATGATTGCTTTTGACCTTGAAATGGATGCCATAGATGTAATGATGCCACTTTTTGATAGCATGCAATATTGTTAACATCTCTTGCTCATAAATATGTAATTGACGCTCCTTGTCATCAAGATTTCAGCTCTCATAAACTATGACTCCATAAACTTGACATACAATAACCCCAATTCCTCTTCCGCTAGCATCCTCACATATGATAAAATCCTTAGAGAAATCCGGACATACAAGGATGGGTGCTGAAATTAGAAGAGATTTCAGCTCATTGAAATTTTGATTAGCAATGGAGTCCCAAAAGAAAGCCTCCTTTTTGAGTCTCCGTCAATGGAGCCACCACATGAGCATAATTCTTGATGAACCTTCTATAGAAGGATGATAACCCAAGGAATCCTCTCAAAGAGGTTGCATTCGTAGGAGTAGACCATTCTTTAGCACAATTTACCTTATTGGGGTCAACTCTAATCCCTTGTTCTCCCACAGCATGACCTAAGTATTCAACTTCATCTTCCACGAAAGAACACTTCATCATCTTAGCAAAGAGTGTGTGTATTCGTAATGTGTCAAAGACCTCTCTTATATGCTTCGAATGCTCATCCTTGGATTTGCTATAGATTAGGATATCATCAAAGAAAACAAGGATTGTTTTGAACAAGAAGGGCTACACTATTTTATTCATGAGGGCTTGAAAAGTAGCAAGTGTATTGGAATGCCCAAATGGCATAACTAAGAAGTGGTATAACCCTCTTTCAGTCCTAAAGGCTATTTTAAACTCATCTCCTTCCTTCATTCGAATTTGATGATAACCCGATCGAAGATCTATTTTGGTGAAGACCTTGGCATCTTTAAGTTCATCCAAAAGATCATCAATTTGAGGAATAGGATAGCTATTCTTGACCATTGACTTGTTCAAATCTCGATAATCAATACACATGCAAAATGATCCATCCTTCTTTTTGACTAAGAGCATGAGAGAGGCAAACGGTGATTGACTTTGCTGAATTAAACCCATTTGCAGCAATTCTTTGACTTGTCGCTCCACTTCTTCCCTTTCAAACTTGTACAAGTGATAGGGAGGTTTGTTGATGGGCTTTGTATTAGGCAACAAATCAATATGATAGTCAACCTCTATCTTTGGAGGTAAAGATGATGGTGGCTGAAATAAATTCTTGTATTCCTCCAATAACTCTTCCAATCTTGAATCCCTTTTTGAAGAAGAAGATGGATGATTTATTGATTGTCCCTCATCTACTTTCGCAAGCAAAAGAGTGAAGATGCATGACTTTGCATTGATTTCTTTTTGCAATTTCTTCATGGAGATGAGTTCTATTTTTTTGTGGTCTATGCCTTTCAACTCTATGTGATGTCCTTGCCAATTAAATCACATTTGCATTTGCTCCAAGTCCAAGGTGAATTTGCCATAGTGTTTTCAGCCAATTATATCCAATAACAATGTCAATAGGCCCCATATCCAAAGTGATCAAGTCTACTTTTATTGTGCAAGAGGGCAATAACTCAATTGAAGTGCGTGGACCCACTTCTTTACTAGACTCATATGCACCATTGGCAACTTGTATCCACAAGAAAGAGTCCATATTAATGGGTAGCAACTTCAGCCCATTCAAGGATTTGGTGTTGACAAAGCTATGAGTGCTGCCCGTATCCACTAAAATATGTGCAACCTTGCCATTAATGAACCCTTTGAGTCTAAGTGTATTTTCCCCTTTCCAACCGGTCCATGCATCATGTGAGATGGTACACAAGGAAGCATGAGAATCATGAATACCACCTGGATCAAAAGTAAATCCATCCATGGGATCATAGAATTCTTCATTGGTGGCATTCTCTTCTTTATAAATCTCTTCAACCATTGGGTATGCATCAACATGCAATAAATTTCCCTCTTGATATTCTTCTTCTTCAACTTCTACTTCTTGAGTGATCACCATGTTGATTTTTGAGTTCTTAGATTTATACTTCAGCTTATGATCTTGTGACCACTTCTCCCCACATTTAAAGCATAGTTTTTTTCATGCATTTCCCTAAGCTTGTCGTGAAGAAGGAAGTTGTTGTTAGAACTGTTTTGGGACAGTTTAGAAGCATTTTCAACTCTTGAAAAAGTACCTCTTGGCTTAGCCATATTTCTGAAAGTTTGCCCTTGCTTTTGTACAAAATTTTGACCCTGTTTAGAAGCGTAAACAGTGGGAAATGTTGGCACTTTGTTGTTATAGCTGTTTTGACTGTTATAATACCTGTTTTCTTGCCTAAAAGAGTCTCTTGATTGGTTGAAAACTTGCCCATACTTTGTAGGTTGATTGGAAATATTATTGCCCATACATCTTTGCTCGAACTTTCCTGCATCTCTTTTGTACTTCAAGGTGTATCTTTCAGCCAATTGTAGGGCCTCATGTAATGTTTTTGGTTGTTGAGCTCCTACCTCCAATGATAGGGTAGGATCAAGACCAAAAATGTATTTATTTAGCTTAGCAAAATCTGAAATGCCTTCAACATACTTGGAAAGATTCAACTAAGTGTTGGAATAGTCTCTAACAGACATTCCTCTTTGCGCGCATGCATACCATCTTCTTTGAAGCCTTTCTTTTTCCAAAGGATACATAAAGACATCAATCATTGCTTGCTTGAACTCCTCCCAAGAGTCAAAGTTTTGCCCAATCTTTTGCATGTAACGCCACCAACTATGGGCGTAACCTTCAAGATGAAGGGCTGCGAAATAAATCTTGGCTTCTTCACTTCTAGGATAAAGGGTGAAGTACAATTCAAGCTTATTGATCCACTCCTCCCATGCCGAAGGTGAAGCATTATCTCCTTTGAAATTAGTGATATTTATCTTTTTCTTATATTCTTTGTCATTGTAATATGGGTATCAACAAATGATTTTTGATATCGAGAAGTTCTTAAAAGTAGCCAAAAATTTTGAATTTCAGGGGACAAATAGACTTCGTCGAAGGCGGCGGTGGCAATCAGTACGATTTTAAGTGGCGATGCCCGGAAATGCTTAAAAGACCCACTAGACGACAGTTAGTGAATTTTCATAATTTTTTAGTGTGTCAGATGAGACCCTAGGAGATACTTAGCAGTGGAGGACTTCAAGACGAATGCCCAAGATGTTTTGGACTGCAATTTGGACACCGGACGTGGAAGAGGGAGTGCCCGAGAGGCCAAGGCCAAGGTTAAGCGTGAATGGGACTTAATAAGTCCAAAGGGCATACCTTTTGGGGCCAAAAAAAAAAACGAATTTGAGGGGAGGGGGCACTGTTTTTTTCGGGACGTGCAGGTGAAGGCACCATCATCCCAATCATTGAGGGAGGCTATGGAGGTTACAAACAGGCCCCCCAACTGATTACATGCCCAGTCTACACTCTATCTTTGCTCCCCATCGCTTTAGACCGCGCGTCAAATGGCTGCCCAGTTGTGGAAATCAAATCTCAATATTTCTCTCTCCTCCCTCTCTCTCTTGCAAGGGACAGTTCCTGTATGTGAAGAAGAATGAAGCCCGATTGGTGAATGCTCATCTGCGGTGTGGTACCGGATCGCTTCCAAACCGAAGGTGGGTTGAAGATGGCAGTGTGGAGGTGGGTTGAGCATCAAACGAGGCCTGGTTCACAGACCCGCAACAAGTTTCAAAATCCAAAATAATAAACTCCTCCTATCATGACTATGCCCATGGCTAGTCAGGCGGCCTCACTAAATAGTGGGGGCCAAACAATGAATCCTAATGTTGTCCCAGTAGGTCAACGGCCAATCCCTAATCAAGTGATTAGGCCCATGGGATGACAAACTGATGATCGCGGCTACGAGTCGAGTGCCTCCAATATCCTTGGTGAAGTTGACATGATGAAGCACTACACATATGATCTCTGAACAGTATCGACAAATAGTTGTGGATGTCAATTTTCTTAAGAAGCAACAAAATTTGATAGGGAGTCAATGCCCTGAAGAGGGTGGCCCCTCAAGATTCAGCTATAAGTGGTGTGATGGCCAACATTTCCCTAGGAATTGCCCAAATGTCAAATGTGATATTTGCAGAAAGTCTGGCAACTTAGCTGCTACCTGTTGAAGTAAGATCAGTTCTCTCCAACATGGAAGTAAACAACCTGGTCCAGTTAATCATCACGCACAAGGGAATAATCTCTAGCAAGATGAGGGACCAAGACAAATACTGCAACGAGGAAAGGCTATTGTAGAGGAGTTGCCTCATGGCAGTGGAGTCAGCCTTATTGAGGCTCTACGTGTCAATGATGCTGAAAATTCTAATCTACGAGTCATAACAAGAGGGAAAAAGATTAAAGAGGGTGATAAAGGAACTGTAAAACATGTCGAGGGAAACCCTAAGCAAGATGCTAGGGAAAAGCGAGTCCTGAATCCGGATATCGAAGGTGGACCTCTAAGGCATGTTGACAGTAAAGTGGATCTTGAGAACGATAGAGAGGTGCGAAGAAAGAAATTAAAAGTAAAAAAAGAGACACTAAAGCCGGCGGTCCAACGACCAAAGGAAAGAATGGTTTGGCGCGAGAAGGGAACTTTGGCTAACTACCATGACTTTGACCTAGCAAGTTCTCTTTATGAAGTCAAACTAGATGTGAATCTCCTGCCATTGATTAAACTTTCTCTAGGAGTACGCAAGGAATTCTCCGATATATTGTCCCTCCAAAAAATCCAAGAGATCATATACTCATTGAAATCATTTAAGAATTCCTTGAAATCAATGCAAGAAAATCCTGCGTATCGGGTATATAGTAGAACCTTTGGGCATAGCTAGAGTGGAAGAAGATCGGTTCGATCATGTTGAAAAGTATTGCCCTAGGGTTCCAACATATGTGGATGGAATATTAGTGGAGCACACTATCGTGGACACTCGATCCTCCGTCAATATCATAAGTTCAGACTTGATGGAGCAGCTAGGTCTCAAAATCTAGAAAGACTTCTTAGGATGGCGGATGATAGTCTAAGACAACCGGAAGGTTGCATCACTAAAGTCCACATTACTGTTGCAAGAGTGGAATGCTATCTGGACTTTAGGGTGATAAGGTTTGCAAGATGTCCTAGCTATCGAGTTTTGCTAGGAAGGCCTTGGATTTTACGAACAGACTGTTAAGTCGATACACCCATTGGTCGAGTGATTCTAGGTCGAGGTGCCCATCGTGTAATAGTGGTTGCTTACCCTGAGTCTCCTCAGAGTGAGAGAGCATCTTTATCCCCCACTAAACTAGAAACAGTAGGTGATCCATCTAATAGTGAGACGTCATCGAGTAATGAATCTAAGGAAGGGTCCACTACAGAGGATATTTATCAAATAACCTTGAATGAGCCGATAGAGCCTCATGATCGAATAAGAGACATGGATGTTATTGAGTTGGACCTTGGTATGCCTAATGATTTGCGGTCAATCAAATTGGATTCTATGTTCAGTTCGGAAGAGAGAGAGGACTATGTGTCCCTGATTTAGGAGTTCTGCGACATCTTTGCTTGGAGCTATGACGAACTTAGGGGTATTCCTCCCAGTCTAGCTGTGCATACTATTCCTGTAAAGGAAGGTACTCGACTTGTACATCAGAAAGTAAGGCGTATGCCTTTTGAATTAAGGGACGGGTTATTCAAGGAACTACAGAAGTTGTGAAAAGCGGGTTTGATCTTCCCTATTCAGCATCTGAATGGTGCTCACCAGTTGTGATTAGGAAGAATAATAATAATTAGATCCAACTTTGTGCAGATTTTAGAGAGTTGAGTAAGCAAACTGTTAAAGATTTCTACCCATTGCCGTTTATTGAGATCAACCAGCACGTAGTAGGGAAATCTATTCGTTTATGGACTACTTTGCAGGGTATAACCAAATGACGATTGCTGAGCAAGTCAAGCTAAAAACGACGTTTATTACTGTCTTCGGTACCTTTACGTACCATGTGATGGCATTTGGGTTATGTAAAATGCACCAGGTTCATGGCAGAAAACAACCGATAAGACCTTTGGTGACATTTCCCCTGAGGAATTGAAAGTATTCATTGATGATCTGGGGGCAACCACCGTAAGGGATAGACATTTAATTATCTTACGGAAGTGTTTTGAGCATTGCAAACAATTCTGCATAGCTCTCAATCCACGAAAGTGCGTCTTCGGAGTCCCTTATGGCTCTTCTTAGGCCATGTGGTCAGTTCCGTAGGGATTGCGACTGATCCTGAAAAGATCAAGGTCATAGTCACCATGAGTCCAGCGTGTACTCCAAAGGAAGTGCATAGCTTTCTGTTATCGGTAGGGTATTATCAGAGGTTTATCAATGCCTTGGCAGAAAGAACGTTGCCACTGACAAACCTATTGTCCTTTGAATGTCAATTTTCATGGAGTAATGCTTGCAAAGTATTTTTTGACAATGTAAAGCAGGAGCTTGCCAAAGCACCTATTTTAAAAGCACCTAAAAGGGGTGAAATGTTCTATATATTTTCAATAGCAACTACGTATAGTATCAGCTACTACTCTTTGGCCCAAATTTGGGAGGAAAAGTTGTACCATCCGATAGCTTTTGCTAGTTGAAAGTTGGGCATATTGGAAATTAACTATACCTATATGGAGAAATTGTGCCTTGCGATGATATTTGCGACCAAGAAGTTCCGGCACTACATTCTTTATGAGAGGGTGGTTTTTTATACAAAGGCGGAAGGGCTTCGATTGTTGTTGAATAAGTTACAACCGCCCGATTGTTTAGCAAAGTGGTTAATCACTTTGGAGGAGTTTGATTACGAGATTAAGAGCAAGCCGCCGAAGCTTCAGGGCATTGTCAAGTGTCTTGTGGATTTTGGAGAGCGAAGAGAGGTGGTGCCTGAAGGAAGTGACATGGAAACATTGTTTAAAATTGATATAGCGTCTATTCCCTCCTGATATGCTACTATAACGCACTATCTTTCTACGAGAGAGACTAGAGCTACTTTACCAAACCCAAGAAGAGGAAGATTGAATAGCACGCATTGAAATTTTCCTTGATCGCAGGGACATTATATCAACAAGGTGTTGATGATATCTATCGCTGATGTGTAATGCCTGACGAGGTTCCCTTTATTTTGGAAGAGTGCCATGACTCCGCTTGTGGAGGGCACTTTGCTGGGCGGTTGACGGCACATAAGGCTTTACGAGCTGGTTATTGGTGGCCATCCATCTTTCAGGATTCATTTGACCATGTTAAGAGATGTGATACATGTCAAAGTTGAGAGAATAGAAAGCGTCCACTTATGCCTATTATGGCTATCCTTCCATTTGAGAAGTGGGGCATCGATTTTGTGGGACCTATTACCCCATCGTCTACTACTCAGAAAAGATACATTATAGTAGCAACTGATTACTTTACAAAGTGGTCAGAAGCATGGGCGACGAGGCAGGACAATACAAAAGAGACTGCTAGTTTCCTACTTGAGCAGATCATCTGCTATTTTGATCTCCCAAAGGAAATAGTATCGGACCGTGGAACTCACTTTTTGAATAAGGTAATTAGAAGCATGACTGAAGCATGGAGTAGTAAGCATAACAAGACGACTCCCTATAATCTGCAAGCCAACGAACAAGTTGAAAGTACCAATAAGTAGCTTGTGGGTATCCTATCCAAGATAGTCTTTGAAAAGAAACGGGACTAGGATACAAAATTATATGTGATGGTTTGGGCATATAATATGACGTTTAAACGAGCCACTAGCCACACCCCATTCAAATTAGTTTATAGGGAGGAGTGTGTCTTGCCCTTAGAAATTGAGTTGCCGACCATAACATTCGCAATCAATCATTCTTTGGGTGATGAAGATGCCTTATTTGAGTGGTTTATGACTATAGCCCACTTGGACGAGCTCAAATTGCAGAGTTTGTTGCACTAGGAGGTAGCTAAACATCGGATGAAGTGGTTTCATGATCTAAAGGTGAAGAAGTATATCATTAGAAAAGGGAAATTAGTTCTGTATTATGATGCGCATATGGAGCTATTTCCAGGAAAGCTTGAACCTAGATGGGATGGCTCTTGCAAGATAGTTCGGATAGGTAAAAATAAGTCCACGGTTTTATTAGCTGATCTACAAGGAGTGGAATTTAAGAATAAAGTTAATCTTAATAAGATTAAACCTTATTATTTCTAAATATGCTAATGCGTTAAATGCATTGCAGGTCCATGCTGGGGCTGATTTGAGATTTGTAGGAGCGCTTAAACTGGTTGATGGGGCGGTTAATCCCTTATTTGGAGCACCCATATCTAGAGCAAAGATATCATTAGGGTAGGCTTATGTGGTGGAGCAAGGGATACAATGTGGTTGAGCAAGAAGACGGTACCTTTGTGTGGGAGATTAAAGTTTTCTACCATCACTGTTTACAAATCTTGACAAGCATCCCTGTTGAGTTTAATGAAGAAGGTGGGATAGAGCCATCAGTTCATCCTCTAAATATGTTGAATTTTGATTATCATAATTATGAATAGGGGAGTTCCTGATGGCTAGCTATGTAAACCCATTGTGGACGTACATGTTGTACTTTGATGGAGCATCCAGGGGGCCTAATAGAAAAGGGAGTGTTGGAGTAGTTATTCGAGATCCCCGATGTAGAGTTACAATGAAATTAGGTGCTTATCTCGGGGTGGGATTCACTAACAACATGGCGGACTATAAAGCCCTGATTATGGGATTGAATATTGCCAAGAAAGGTGGCACTAGGCGGTTGTTAGTAAAAGGGATTCCCACCTGATCTTAAATCAACTTGATGTGACATATACAGTCTAGAATCCTATCCTTCATATGTATTATCGAGCTGCTATAACCCTACTTGATGAATTTTGGAGCATATCTCTTCAGCTCATTTCACATTATTGGAATCAGATTGTGGATTCATTAGCTAATTTTGCTTATGAGGAGGACCTCTTTTTCAATTGTGGTCCTAGTCCGGATGTTGTTATTGATAATGAGACAGGACCTGGGTCCTTATGGGGAATGTTATTATACCACGTGCTATATGGTAGGTGATGGTTGATATGGGTAATGAGAAGAGTAGCCGAGACCCATCTACTACTATTATCTTGGACCCATAGGTTGATTCGATGACATGTTATGTGTACTCCTCTTCTTGTATATGCAAGAGGTATGGGTCATAACTTGATGCATTTAGTTTAGAGTTGAGCGCCTTGTCTTTCCCCTTGGAGTGGAGCGTGTGTTTGTATATCTGCCTTCTTCCAAGGAGGGATCTATATGAGCAGGTTTGCTTGATTCCTTTAGGCCAAGAGGGCCAGTTATTTTCATGTTTTAATGATCTATTTCCTTAGGCTAGGAAGGCCAACTGATTTAAAGTAAATAATGTCTACTTTCTTTAGGCCAAGAGGGCCAGCTAGTTCGTAGTGAAATGTGCTATTTCTTTAGGCCAAGAGGGCCATTCGTCTATTTAGTGCAGGTATAGTTAATGGTTTTTTGTTGTAGTGATTGCATCATACAGGTTAACAAAGTCACTGGAGGGAGCCTTTGTTGCGAAGGAGCTTCTTATGGCCATTCCAGGTGGTTTCATTCCCTTTTCAAGTCTTTTCCCTTAAGCAATTAATGATATATGTGCATGTAAGGGTTACTTTCTTTTGTTTGGTGGGGACCGATGCTCAAGGCATGAAGTCCCAGGTTTAGGCTCTGTATGTCTGGGGGAGGCCTGAGTAGTCATTGCCTCCTGCAAGGCATTGTCGGGCATTGTAAGACCTGTTTTAGATAGTGACCCTGTTTTGTTGACCTGCTAGGCAGCCGTTCTAGGAGTTTCTATTAGTTGTGAGGCAGTTAGAGAAGCCTATTAAAATAATGATGGAAAGAGACAAAACCTTCAATATCTGAAAGACAATATACGAATATACTGAGGTGTGTAAAAAGGGGTTCTAATCCCTATAAAAATAGAAATGGAAAGAAAGAAAAATCCTTGAGCTGTTGTTTATCACCTTGCGAAGGCCTAGTAGGTTCCTGGGGATAAGTCAGACCCGAGCCGATGCCTTGTCTTCCGAGGGGTGGCATCTAGCTGAAAAACAAAGAATACAAGAAGGTTGGAGCAAAAATAAAAGTGAGTGTTAGAAAAGGATTAAGTGTCGTCTTGCGTGGGCTTGGTAGATTCTTGGGTACCGAGACAAGACCTAAGACCGATGCCTTGTTCTCCTTGGGTCACTATGCTCAGTTCCCTCTTTTTTACATGCCCGAATATGGAAAATAAGAGGTAAAGACCCAATGTGCTAAAAGATAATATTTGTTGATCAGGCTATAGGAGTCCTCATCTAGTAGAAGCTCCTAGCTGAGTTGTCCTTAGTTAGATAGGTAGTTTAGACCACCATTGAGGATGACCTCTTTGATGGTTCTTCTTAGCTTAGTTGTGTTGGAGCAGTTGGTTAGTGACTAGCTTTCGACTTTCTGTCAGATTATGCTAGGCCTACTCCCCGTGGATTTCATGCCTTGGTTTTGACAAGGGGGTAGGGTGAGAGCTGTGATGTGTTTTGTTGTGTATCTATTTTGTATCAGCATGATGCTCTTTATGATTGTGTTTATGTGTAGATTTGTTTGTGGGATTCGACGAGCTGAGTTGCCCGATCCCATAGTCACCAATGACAAATGATTTTTGATGTCAAGAAGTGCTTAAATAGCCAAAAATTCTAAATTTCAAGGGAAAAATAGACTTCGTTGAAGGCGGCGTTGGCAATCAGTACAATTTTAAGCGGCAATGCCCAAAAATGCTTAAAAGACCCACTTGAAGACAATTTGTGAATTTTCATAAATTTTTAGCATGTTAGACGAGATCCTAGGAGATGCTCGGTAGTGGAGGACTTCAAGATGGATGCCCAAGATTTTTCATACTGTAATTTGGACAATGGACGCGGAAGAGAGAGTGCCCGGGAGGCCAAGGCTAGGGTTAAGTGTGAATGGGACTTAATAAGTCCAAAGGACATGCCTTTTGGGGGCTCCATTTGTCAAGATTGTGGGAGAGAAGGAAGGAGTCTCACTTGTAGCTTTCTTGCTTGCACAATGGGGGAATACACACAAAGGTGGAGACTGAAAATAGTTTTCCTCTTCTTAGTTGTGTAAGCCAAAAGAACTCTCATACAAAGAAATAGAAGAACCCTATATATGGGTCTCAAACCAAACTCAACTAACTAAGGTGGCATACTAACTGAGCCACGAACTAGAGTAGATAAGGATAGCTATCATGTAGCTATTATTCATGGGCGGTGTACCAACCCCGTCTGAGTCGGTGACATAAATACACAACGGTCACCCTGGCGTATCACGAGTGGAGCTCGATATCTCAACACTCCCCCTCGAGCTCAATCCCAATTCCTGCACACCAAGCAGGTCTCTGAACTTGCGCAGCTTCTGTGCGTCCAATGCCTTCATGAATATGTTAGCTACCTGATCCTTTGTGCTGACATAAACTAGATCAATAAGACCTAGTAAAACCCTCTCTCGCACATAGTGATAATGCACCTCAATGTGCTTTGTTCTAGCATGATAGACTGGATTATTTGCCAACTGTATACTACTCATGTTGTCACAATAAATGACAACTGGCCCATCTGTAGATTGATGCATATCATAAAGTAGCTTATGCAACCAAGCTACCTCACATGCAGCCATTGCTGCACCCCTGTACTCAGCCTCTGTGCTCGACAAGGCAACTGTAGGTTGTTTCTTGCTGCTCCAAGTGACTGCAGCACTCCCAAAAGAGAACACATATCCACTGGTAGATCATCTATCAGAAATACTACCAGCCCAATCAGCATCAGTGTATCCATGCAACTGTATCTGAACCTCAGTCTCATAAAATAGTCCATACTGCAATGTGGACTTCACATACCTGAGTATGCGTCTAGTCGCATCCAAATGCGGTTTCCTTGGAGCCTGCATAAACTGACTTACCAATCCAACAACATAGCTCAAATCTGGCCTGGTAATAGTCATATAAATCAAGCTTCCTACTATGCGTCTGTACATAGTAGGGTCTTCCAGAAGCTCACCTGCATCTGCGCTCAGCTTCACATTCTGCTCCAAAGGAACTGAAATAGGCTTACAGCCTGTCATCCCATATTTGGACAGCATGTCCAATCCATACTGCCTCTGCAAGAGCTGTATCCCACTTGGTGATCTAATCACCTCAATGCCCAAGAAATAACACAGCTCTCCCAAATCCTTCATCTCAAACTTCTGCTTCAATAGCATTTTCACATGAAGGATATCTTCATCACTGTCACCTATCATAATCAAATCATCAACATAAATGACAAGTAGCATAATGCCTTTCTGTGTTTTTCTCACATAAAGTGAGAAATCTGCCTTGGAAATCTGAAAGCCAATAGTGACAAGATACTGTCCTATCTTGTCAGACCATGCTCTAGGTACTTGCTTCAAGCCATACAAGGCTTTCTTCAACCTGCAAACAAACTCAGGATGAACAGCATGCACATAACCTGGTGGCTGCTCCATATAGACCTCTTCCTGCAAATCACCATGTAAGAAGGCATTCTTTACATCCATCTGATGTAAAGACCATCCCTTTGATGCAGCCATAGCAATGACTGCTCTTACGGTTGCCATCCTTGCAACCGGACTGAATGTTTCTTCATAGTCAATGCCATATGTTTGTGCATACCCCTTGACTACTAATCTTGCCTTGTATCTATTCATAGAACCATCTGCATTGTGCTTCACCTTATAAACCCACTTACAGCCAATTGCATTTTTACCTTTAGGCAAAGGTACCAATTCCCATGTAGCATTTTCTTCCAAGGCATCCATTTCTTCATCCATGGCTTTCTCCCATTTTTCTTTTCCCATGGCTTCCTCAAAAGAAGTGGGTTCTGGTTCCTGTATCACTTTAACCATATATGCATAGTGAATGGCTGTAAATCCATCATATTTCAGCCTATCCACAGGATACCTAGCTTTGGTAGACTTGCACAAAGTAGGTTCACTCCCAGGTGCTCTCAAAACATCCTTGGTCTTCCTTACTCTAGGTGTAACAATAGAAGGAATACCCAACTCATCATCAATGCTTTGTTCTGAGCCACTGGATTCACCATCCACATAAGAGTGACCTGCATTCACATCAAACATGGGCTGATCAACCTTCTCTTTTCCTTTTCATGATACCTGCATACCACTATCTGCATTGCTTTGAGAAGATTCTCTTGATCTCAATCTGCCTGTCCATGGCGAAGAATGTGAACCACTGCTAGAGAACGCTCCAGGTCCACTAATATTTTGTGACTGCTGCTGTGAAATCTGTGCAGCATTACCATTTTGTGCATCTACATCATCAATCACATTTACTAGTTTATACCAGCTACTCATCTCATAAAAAACAACATCTCTGCTCATTGTAAACTTACGAGTAGAAGGGTTATAGCATCTATACCCTTTTTGTTGCAGAGAGTAACCAATAAAGATGCACTTCTCAGCTTTTGGATCCAACTTGGATCTCAGCTCATCTGGCACATGTACATAGGCAATGCAACCAAAAATTTTCAAATGAGAAATATCTGGTTTCCTACCAGTATACCTCTCCTCTGGAGTCATCCCATGTATTGCTGCAGTGGGAGTCCTGTTCATTATATAGACTACTGTAGCAACTGCTTCAGCCCAATAAAAATCTGGCAGGTCTTTTTCATTGAGCATGGCACGAGATACCTCTCCAATATGCCTGTTTTTCCTTTCTGCAATTCCATTTTGTTGTGGGATATGACTGCATGAATATTGCTGCTTTATGCCATGCTCCTGCAGGAACCTTGCAAACTCATTTGAGAGGTACTCTCCCCCTCCATCTGACCTTAGGAATTTTATTTGTAGACCTGTTTCTTTTTCAGCCATAGCTTTAAGAGTTTTGAAATGCCCAAAAACTTCACTTTTCTTTTTCATAAAATACACCCAAAATTTTCTGCTATAGTCATCAATAAAAGTGACAAAATAATGACAGCCTCCAAGAGATGCAGCTTTAGTAGTCCACACATCAGAGTGGATTAATTTCAATGGCTTCTTACTCTCTTGAACATGTCTAGGAAATGGTTTCCTTGCCTGTTTTCCAAATTGACAGGCTTCACATACCTTATGCATTTCTGCAACCTTGAATTTAGGCAATCCTGCAACAATATTTTGGGCCTGCATTGATTTAAGTCGCTGTACATTAACATGACCAATGCGTTTATGCCAGATATCAATATCTGCAACTACACCCGTCCCATGTGCAAACATTGCTGCACTCAATTCAGGCATGTCTGCATCCAACGTAAACATTCTACCCTTCTTCTTTCCTTTTGCTATCAAGCGACCTTTATTTTTCATAACCTCAACAAAGCATCCATGAGGATTAAATCTGACCTGCAAGCCCTGCTCAACCATTTGACCAACAGAAACCAGATTCTTGGTGATATTCGGGACATGAAATACATCGGACATGTATTTCTTTTTCCCATCCTGCATAGACAAAGGAATTTTTCCAATCTCCACAATAGGATGTGCAGTATCATCACCAGTCTCCACAAATCCTAGTTTTTCCATTTTCCTTGCATCCTCCATCCATTCTGCATGACCTATCATGTGGTTTAATGCACCTGAGTCAACATACCATACATCATTGCTTTCTTCTGCACTTGTCACAGAATTGTTCATGTGCTACACCATAAACAAATGCTCATTTCTATCATCACCCTATCTACTAGAAGATGCATAATTCCCTTGTTGCAGTTTTCCATTCATGATGTCATTCTGCTTTTTATAGCAGTCTTTAGCCATATGACCCATTTTACCACAGTAGTAGCATTCAACATTACTGTTTGCATTTTGGCCTCTTTGCCATCCACCACGACCTCTTTGGCTCCCCCTACCTCTAGAGTTACCACGTCCTCCTCCATAGGACTGGTTTTCTTGAGTTTGCTGCATATTCTGATTTCTACCACGGCCTCCATATCAGCCTCCTCTACCTCTACCTCTACCTCTTCCAGCATTTGAGTAGAAGACATCTTCTTTTGAAGTTCCTCCTGAAGAAGATGCACCACCATTTCTCTGCTCCTCAGAAATTAGAAGAGCAATCAACTCCTCAAAATCAGGAAATCTTTCACGGACGGAAATGGATGTTCCGAACTGTGCATAATCCTTTCCTAGACCATTCAAGGTCACTAAGACTAAATCATCATCTTCCACTGGCGACCCAATGGAAGCAAGTGCATCTGCAATCTTTTTCACCTTCATGTGGTAGTCATTGATGCTCATACTTTCTCTTTGCACATTGTGAAACTCTTGCTTGAGCTGCATTTTCCTGGCTTGCGTATTTGTGCTATACATTTTTGACAAAGTATCCCATGCCTCCTTTGGCGTACTTGCATCTTGAATATGCACAATCATAGAGACTGAAATGCTGATAGACAGCCAGTACATAACTTTTCTGGCTCTCTCATGCCATGCTTTAAATGCCTGCATTTGCTGTTGATTGGGAACATCAGGAAGAATTAGTTCTTCTTCATTTCTTGCAACAAATTCCCAATATCCTTTTCCCATAAGGAAATTCGTCATTCTAAACTTCCATGCTTGGAAGTTGTTCTTATCAAGATTTTCAGTGACAATCTGTGAGAGAGAATCAGACGCCATTACAGAACACTGCAAAAAATTTTGTCAGTGCAAAGAACACAGCTTCAGCCTCACAAAGGCAAATCTGCAAAACTGACGAAAGTGGTATTTGACCACACAATCACTTCCTAGTGACGATTTTGCATCAACAGGCAACAGGGATGATTCTATAAGTCCCAATGTCTCTGCGCACAAGCATACGATGCAATTTCTACAGTAACTTTTCACCAACCTGTAGAACAGTGGCTGCACAGCATAAAACTAGGCCTTTTCCTGAGTGCGTGCAGAAAACTTCCACCTCCAAAACAGGCCCCGAAATGGCCTCAAATAAAAAAACAAGGGTTGCCAAGGGCTAAAGGCCTCTCCCGCAGCATATACTGCCCTCTTGCTTCACCGCGAAGGGCGTCTCAACCTGAGACAATGCACTCTTGCAATTTCCGGCTGTGCTACCTGCAGAGATCTGCTCCCAAAACAGAAAATGAAAGCAACACTGCTCCTCTTACCAGAACACCGCGAGCTTGGCTTGCTTTCTTGAGCTCCTTACTACGAACAAGGCTCTGATACCATGTCAAGATTGTGGGAGAGAAGGAAGGAGTCTCACTTGTAGCTTTCTTGCTTGCACAATGGGGGAATACACACAAAGGTGGAGACTGAAAACAGTTTTCCTCTTCTTAGTTGTGTAAGCCAAAAGAACTCTCATACAAAGAAATAGAAGAACCCTATATATGGGTCTCAAACCAAACTCAACTAACTAAGGTGGCATACTAATTGAGCCACGAACTAGAGTAGATAAGGATAGCTATCATGTAGCTATTATTCATGGGCGGTGTACCAACCGCGTCTGCAACTGACAAGTCGGTGACATAAATACACAATGGTCACCCTGGCGTATCACGAGTGGAGCTCGATATCTCAACACCATTTAGGGAGCCCCACAAAAAAAAATAATTTGAGGGGGGTGGGGGGGGGCATTTTTTTCAGGACGTGCAGATGAAGGCGCCATCATCCCAATCATTGAGGGAGGCTATGGAGGTTACAAACAGGTCCCCCCAACTGATTACATGCCCAGTCTACACTCTATCTTCCCTCCCCATCACTCTAGACCGCGCGTCAAATGGCTGCCCGGTTATGGAGATCATATTTCAATATTTCTCTCTCCTCCCTCTCTCTCCTGCAAGGGGCATTTCCTGTGTGTGAAGAAGAATGAAGCCTGGTTGGTGAATGCTCGTCCGGCGCAGTACCAGATCACTTCCAAACCGAAGGTGGACTGAATATGGTAGTGTGGAGGTGGGCTAAGCATCAAACGGGGCCTAGTTTGTAGACCTACAACAACAAGTTTCAAAACCCAAAATAATAAAAAAATACACGGTAATGGCATTTTTACAAAGAAAATGGCTCTTTTTTCGCATTTGATGGGGTTAACAATGTTCTTATGGGCTAAAAATTAATGGACATATGGTTTGTTGCTGGTTTCCTATTTGTGTAATAAAAAACTTAGAAAACATACACTTAAACTGTGGGAAATAAATAGAAAAAACCCAAAAAGCATGGTTTTTAGAGAAAAAATGGGATTTTTTGGGCTTAAAAGCGGAAAAGCATGAAACAAAACACCAATAAAATCTACATGTTTGCTGTTCAAAGAATCAAGATCCATAGCTTTGAAATAATGCTAATTTTCTTTCATTTTTATTGATAATAAATAAGGAGTAAATAGGAAAAAATAGAAAAAAAATATTTTTTAAAAGGGAAAAAATAGGGAACGGACGAGAAAATTTATGGAGAATTATGGATGTGTCTATGTGTTGAGTGTTGAAATGACTTGTTTTTTGGCTGATTTTTGTTGTTTTTGAGAGCTGAATGGTTGATTTTATGGGATGATTGGTTGATTTGGAAGTGGTTTGAGAGTGTTTTAGATGATATTGATTGTGTTTTGGAAGTTCATGATGTTTGTTGATGGTTCTGTGATGTTCTGATAGGTTCTGAATGGTTCTGTATACCTTCTGTTTTGTTCTGTTTTGGTCTGTTTTGTTCTGATTGTCTTCTGTAAGGAGGGATGGAGTATTGATTGATGAAGATTGAGATCTTGAGAAAGCTTATTGAATGGTTTGTGAGAGTTTGAAATGGTTTGAGAGTGAGTTATGAGGTTTTGATAACCTTCTGTAACCTTCTGTAGGTCTTCTGTAGAGCTTCTGCTTCTGTTCTGTTTCTGTCTGTTCTGTACTGTAGCTGTTCTGGTACTGTTCTGTAGACTGTTCTGTATGCTTCTGTAAGTGTTCTGTGGAATGTATGTGTGACTTTGGGGAAAGTTTTCTAGCCTTGGAAAGAGGTGAATACAAGTGCAAAAGAGCTGAAAGAAGTGGAAGAAGTAGCTGCTGAAGACTCAAGAGAAGACTAGAGTGAAGTGACAGTAGTGAGCCGTGAAGAGACACTGTAGTGGCTCTGTTGACTCTTCATATCAGACATACCTCTTGGGAGGGGTATCCACGACCTAAGAGTGATTATTGAGAGTGATTTTTGAGAGATTGTAGTGAGGACATGATGTATTATTGATGGAGAGAGAGAGAGAGAGTCAGAGATAGCTAATTCTACTCAAACAGAGTGATTGTATATAAGAGATTGAGAGAGAAGACTATGAAGATATTGAAGATGAATACTATGTGATGTATTTCCATTCAAAGATGGTGTATTTCTTTGCTTTCTTTGTTCTATTGATGGATTTTGTGAAGATGTTGAAGAATATGGTTGATTCTATTAAAACCGTGGGAGATTTACATGATGCTGTATGAAGATTTGTTGTGCCTGGTGTTCTTTTCTCCATTGTGATCATATGAAACATGATAAACAAGCTTGTTGATGTTACAAGATAGATTTTCTTGCAAGAGAATTCCCTTTTCCTTGGTGTTCCTCTCGGGGCTCCATGTTTTTGGTGCGCAGCCGGGGAAACTTGCCATCAACAAGCACCAGAAGAGGCTGAAAATGAAGGAAATGGCATTGCCAAGAAGAGAAGAATTCAATGGATGATTGTAAAGTTCCTTCTTCCACTGAAGAGTTGGAATTCCTCATAATCAAAGCCACTTTCCACAAGAAGTTCATCCCACAATGGCGGAAACACATCACCATCATGATGCATGCTCTATGTGGTGGACAGTTTCCTCTTCCTATTGAAGCAACAGAAACTTGCATCTTGGTGGCAAACTGTTTGGGAACAAACTGAAGAACAGAAACAGAGAGAATGAACATCCATGGAAGATTTGGCATTCATTGAGAAGTTTCCAGACAACATCAAGTGGGAGATTGTGAAGAAGCTTCAGGAGTCTTGGTCTGTAGAGGTTCACAAAGACAAGAAGGAAAAGAGTTGGAATTTGTTCGTGGACGCTCAACAGCAAGATACATGGGATGCTTGGTGTACTGATAATCTTCTATTTGTTCAATTAGCAACCCACTGGAAGTTGGTAGACAAAGTGTTTTTCACAACATACACTATTGAGAGAATATCATCACCCGTTTTGGTAGTCCCTTAGAGCTGGTAAGTGATAGAGGCACTCATTTCCTCAACAAAGTCATGGAAGAGTTGACAGAGTTGTATAAGATCCGCCATCGCAAGTCCACTCCTTATTACCCCAGAGCCAACGGCCAAGTCGAAGTCACCAATCGCATCCTCTGCTCGATTTTGACAAGAACAATTGCCGCACATCGTCGTGATTGGGATGATCGACTTACAGAGGCCCTCTGGGCGTATAGAACCTCCCATAAAGCAGCAACGGGATAGACACCTTTCCAGTTGGTGTATGGAACAGAAGCTGTTTTTCCTGTTGAACTGGAATTGCCCTCTTTGAGAGTGGCTATCAAAGAGCGTTTGGGAGATGATGATTCACTGCAACGCCGTCTCCTGCACCTCGAATGTTTGGACGAAATTCGCAGGATGGCTCTATAGTGCATGGAAGCCACGCAATCCCGACGTAAGGCTTACCATGACAGTTTCATCAAGCACAAGGAGTTCAAAGAAGGTGATTTGGTCCTAGCCTATGATTCACGCTTTGGCAAGTTTCCTGGCAAGCTCCAACAGCGGTGGATGGGCCCCTATAAGGTACTTGCAGTCAACCCTAATGGTTCTGTCCAAGTGCAGACCGTTGATGCCTCTGATGATCCCTTTCTGATCAATGGATATCGCCTGAAGAAGTACTTTCCTCCTTGGGAATCTTGACAATTACGGACACTTGATCCTTTCCCTCGTTGGCGCGGCACTGTACTTCTTATGATGCTACTTCTGATAGCCGTTCTTCAATCACTCCTGATGAAGTGGACGCAACCCTCTATCTCCTCAAAACCCCCTTTCAGCCTTGATCTCTTATCCTCTATTTTCCACCAGCGACAGTGGCGAGGTGGGTTCTGACAAATGGTAGTTCTGCCATTCCCTTGCTCAATATTGAAAAAAAAAAAAAACAAACAAACAAAACAAAACATATCGGTCATGGGAGAAAAGGACTTAGGTCCCTGTCATGCCGACCTATTCTTCGAGAAAAGGTGGAAACACCCTCGGGAATAGGGGAAAATAAGAAAAAGAAAAAAAATCAAAGAAGAAAAAAAAAACAAGAAAAACAAATCTGTTATGAGAGAAAAGGAAGCAATTCCCTGTCATAGCAGGCCTCATTCCAAGCAAAGGTGGTAAACACCCTTGGGCGGGAAGCTGGCTGTGGAAAAGGTGGTAACACCCAGCAGTCCAGAAAGTGGATTCATTGATTGATATCCCTCGGATCCAATTCCGAAGCTGCCTCCCTTGGTACGCTGTGTCCTGGGTCTCTTTGCAAAGTGACTACCTGTCCTCTAGCAGACGACATGTTCCTATCCAATACAATGTTCGATTTGATGGCTACCTCCCTGGGTATGCCTCTTCAACAACTGATGACGCGCTCTTCATCGACAACCCCTTGAGTGATGTGAGCTTTCATCCTAACCGGATGGGGAAGTGAGTACGGTTGCCCTCTGTATCTATCAACAGAGAGTGAGACAGAGGGTGGGGCGAGAGACCAGTTTTTTCCCTTCAAATCAAATGAGAGGTGAGTAGTGTGAATGAAGTGTTGCACGCACGGGATGGGCCTCTCAATGCACAAAGCACAATTTGTTTCTGTATACTGCACCATAAGGCTCCCTTGCCTTCCTTCTTGCACCGTATGCCGGCACAGGGCGGGATGCATAGTTGCACCATCAAATGCGCACAAGGCATACAATCTTTGCACAAGTGCCTGTGAGGATTACATCAATGGTTTTCAGGAAAAGGCTGCCCTTCTGTAACTATCAACAGAGCGTGAGACAGAGGGTGGGATGAGTGTGACTGGAGTTTCTTCAATCAATTACCAAGAGGTAAGAATGAGGGACGTTACGACACTTGGAGTCAGGTATGTTCCCGTTTCCCTATGCACCCACGGGATGGGTCTTTACTGTCAACACCAGACACGTCACCCTGTTCTGTACACTGCACTGTAAGGCTCCCTTGCCTTCCTCCTTGCATTTATGCCAGACGGGTTGGACGCACTACTGCACCATCAACTGTGCACCCTGGCATACTCCTTCTGCACCATTTCCCCCTTGTCGATTCCTCAACCGGGTATGAGATGTGGGTTTCAATCCTTTTTTTTCCTCGAGTGATATTAGTCATGGGGCGAGTGACTGTTCTTTCATTCCAATTGAGTGATTGTGAGTTGAGTGTAGTATCCCTCTGCAGATCCCTCAGTGAGATTAACTGCTCACTTTGCTTGGTACCTGGCGTATATGCATAGGCACTCTCATACTGATTCAAAGCCTATTCCAAAGTTGTGCATGAATGTCAATGTAAACATTGATTCCCAACAGCTGGAGATATTGTATTTTCATGCCCTTTGTTTGCCTAGCAGATACCTGGTCCTGTTGGAAAGGATGTGCTGTCTCCAATTTTTTCAAAATCCTCCTAAAAACTTTGTAGATGAATCCTTATCTATGGATCGATTCCGACAACATCAATCTTTTAAGAGGGATCATCTTCATTGATGCCTTTCCAATGTATGGTGGAAGCTTTTAATGAACACCTCTCTTTTTGAAGGAGTCATTCAGATGGTTGTGTTGTGTATTAGTGTTTGTGTTGTGAGTTCATTTATGTCAAACGAACGTGGTAGTTTCCTATTGGATTTCGTGTACGAGCTATGTTTTGGAGATTTGTAGAGATGGGGTCGTGGTTGGAGAGTTGAAGCTGATGCTGATGAAGAAGAAGCAAACTCTTATATCCTTTACAAATTTGTTGTGATTTTTAGTTTGATAAGAGGTGTTAATGTATAAAGGGTTTTCCTTTCTTTGTATTTTTATATTAGAAACAGGTTATAAGTTGGGGTCGTGGTGGATGGATTCTTTGTGAAAAGATATTGAAGATCAAAGTTGAGCTTTTCCCTGAATTTGTATTCCCTTTTTCCTGGGTCGCGAGGACGCTTCCTTATTAAGTGTGGGGATATGTTGAGTGTTGAAATGACTTGTTTTTTGGCTGATTTTTGTTGTTTTTGAGAGCTGAATGGTTGATTTTATGGGATGATTGGTTGATTTGGAAGTGGTTTGAGAGTGTTTTAGATGATATTGATTGTGTTTTGGAAGTTCATGATGTTTGTTGATGGTTCTGTGATGTTCTGATAGGTTCTGAATGGTTCTGTATACCTTCTGTTTTGTTCTGTTTTGGTCTGTTTTGTTCTGATTGTCTTCTGTAAGGAGGGATGGAGTATTGATTGATGAAGATTGAGATCTTGAGAAAGCTTATTGAATGGTTTGTGAGAGTTTGAAATGGTTTGAGAGTGAGTTATGAGGTTTTGATAACCTTCTGTAACCTTCTGTAGGTCTTCTGTAGAGCTTCTGCTTCTGTTCTGTTTCTGTTCTGTTCTGTACTGTAGCTGTTCTGGTACTGTTCTGTAGACTGTTCTGTATGCTTCTGTAAGTGTTCTGTGGAATGTATGTGTGACTTTGGGGAAAGTTTTCTAGCCTTGGAAAGAGGTGAATACAAGTGCAAAAGAGCTGAAAGAAGTGGAAGAAGTAGCTGCTGAAGACTCAAGAGAAGACTAGAGTGAAGTGACAGTAGTGAGCCGTGAAGAGACACTGTAGTGGCTCTGGTGACTCTTCATATCAGACATACCTCTTGGGAGGGGTATCCACGACCTAAGAGTGATTATTGAGAGTGATTTTTGAGAGATTGTAGTGAGGACATGATGTATTATTGATGGAGAGAGAGAGAGAGAGTCAGAGATAGCTAATTCTACTCAAACAGAGTGATTGTATATGAGAGATTGAGAGAGAAGACTATGAAGATATTGAAGATGAATACTATGTGATGTATTTCCATTCAAAGATGGTGTATTTCTTTGCTTTCTTTGTTCTATTGATGGATTTTGTGAAGATGTTGAAGAATATGGTTGATTCTATTAAAACCGTGGGAGATTTACATGATGCTGTATGAAGATTTGTTGTGCCTGGTGTTCTTTTCTCCATTGTGATCATATGAAACATGATAAACAAGCTTGTTGATGTTACAAGATAGATTTTCTTGCAAGAGAATTCCCTTTTCCTTGGTGTTCCTCTCGGGGCTCCACTATGAGTGTATAATGGGGATAAAGCATGAGGGTTTGCCTTAGGTTATCCCTATTTATATGTTTTTGTGAGTATTTACTGCTTATTTCGTGCGAAATACACATGAAATCACCCCTTTACTTATGCAACGCGGCAAAACCTTAAACGGTAGGGAAGGAGGGAAGTTTGAGTGCTGAAATATAATATAAAATCTGATGCATTTGTTGTATTATTCATATAGGATGACGTTAAGTTAAATAAAGGGAAGTACAGCACGAGTGTAAGACTCGGTGTCTTCTCTCATCGCAACAATTACGCATTAGTGTATGGAAACATGAAAAGAATGGATTTGCACAATGCACGAGGCTATTTTTCAATTGTTTGAGCAATTAATCATATACACATTTGCATCAATCATCGTTAAATGGTATCAATTACAAGCTCCTGGATGCATAGCACTTGGTTACTGTAGGACTTGACCCGCCTAGAGAGAGTGAGCAACCAGGTTGTAGGTCTAGACGGTGGGTCCAAGGGGACGGATAAGTGAGGATCAGTGCATTCCTGGAATGATAAATATATTGGAACCAAGAGGGGAGTTTGTTTTAAATGTGTCGATATGTGGAAGTAGCGCATCGAGGGGCTAATCCCCAAGATGTAAGAGAGCTGCAGTAGGGCCACGACAATTAGCCAATGGGGTGCTCTGTGTTTCTATGATATGTGGCATTTATTGCTGATATGTGTATAATCTCCCTCTGAGGAGATGGGAAAGGGAACATTCATTGGATTACAGACTATAAACGCGTAGTGATTAGTGTTTAGGATAGTGTATCCCTCGACAGACGCTCCTAGCCTGCGAGGCTATGTGGTAGGGTCGTCTATTGAGTGCATGAGGTTCGGCTAGTACCTTAGCCAGTGCCAGACCATTTTAGGTCCCATCAGCTGCCCATGAGAATGTTGTCTGCATGAATCTTTGTTCCATGAATTTTTCCTAAAAGTAGGTGGCCCAAAACCATGATATGAAGGTTGTCCATTTGAAACATACTGTTGGTTTGGGATGTCATGAGATGATCTTCTGATGCCAGGAGGCATATTCCACGGTGGATTCCGTGAGGTTTTACGGTGGATTCCGTAAACTTAGATGACCGGGGCTCATACACAAAGAGGATTCTTTGTGCGAGAAGTTGATGGGGACGCCTGTCCTTTTCGGGCGTTTCATTAATTTAGTGTGTACATGGGTGATTCCATAGCGGGTGATTCCGCAAAATGCATATTAAATTAATAAACGTTTATGAGTTTAGAGTGCGCACTCGTAATAAATTAAGGTTAGGATTTATTTCTAACCAGTTGATTTATTTATGTAGCTGAAGACTGCTAGGTATTCACTTTTGTCGGTTTAATTGTATTATTTTACTAACGATTGTGAATGCTTCAGTTGATGTGTAGAGAGAGCAGCAGTGGAGGAGGAAAGCATTGGAGTCTAGCGAGTATTCGACCTTTGGATTATATTTTGATAGGCACCACGCCTATATTTTGTTATGTCTATTGAGACATTGATTATTGATTATTATTTTGTATGCGCCTATGCACACGGATATGTTATTTCTATTTTGGACATTGAGATTGGGCGTGCCAGACTCTATGGGCACCGTCCATTAGCTTTATTTCCTATTTTTGTAGAAAGCAAACTCAAAAGCTAAAAGCTTGTCATATTTTTGTAAATTGGGCTATTATTGAGCATGAAGATTGAAATATACATAAAATACATACTTTGTGAAGCGCTCACACAAGGCATGGGGGGAGATTGAACCCAATTGGTCTCTTGCTTCTTGTCATTCATGCTTTTACATTGTTTTTTGTGCAAAAAGGTAGAGTTCATTGTTCTTGGGGACCTTCTGGGATTCACTACGTGAGCATATTGCGACCGATCTGCGCACTATCTTCACTCATCATTCCTTCCACCTTCATGAACTTAATTGTTGACTACATTTTCTTTTTGTGCATTTGAGGGATGATGATAAAAAGTCTTGTGGAAGGGGTCACATCTATGATAATCATTATCCCATCGAGTGTTGTCTTGTTTCCCTTCATGTCTATGATTATCCTTTAGGCTGCTAAACTGAGGCCTTGGGTATGAATGCCATGAATTTGTGAAGGATGATGGTTGCCCTTCACTCTAGATGGTTCTCCCCTTTCAAAAGTGTGCATAATTGGCTGAAACTTCTCTTTGCTTGGATGGGAAGGATTACCAACAAAGGGAATTGCATGGGAGTCTTCAATAGTTTGAGGATCTCTTTGTGGCTTGCTTCCAATTTCCTTTATGCCAGAGATAAGCTCTTGGAATAAAGATTTGTTGCTTTGCTAAAAATCAGAGATTCCTTAGTTTACTTGTGCCATCCCTTGCAACAAACCTTGATTCATATGTGTTAAGCCTTCATTCAAAACCTTCAAATCCTTAGAAAGGCCTTCATTGACATGTCCCAACTCTTTTGACAGTAAGAGATAATCATTCCATGCATGCTCTTCATTTATGTCATACTGTCCTTGATGTGTACTATAAGTAATCCCAATGCTTAATTCTTCATCTATTTGATCAAAATTATGGGCTTCACTTGTGTAATTTTGATCCTTGAAAAAAAACTCATCAAGCAATCATAATCAGTCCTGGGCTGAATTCTACATGCCTTCAATAGGAATTAAGAGGTTCTATTACACTCAATCTCTCTTATGAACAATGGGACTAGTTCAACAATTGGATAAAAAGAGAGATTAAGTTAAAAGCAATAGAATTACCTCTTTAATGTTGATGGAAAGTAGTAGACGAATCCAACCAATCAACCTTTAGCATAGACCACCATCAATAGACCAAAATTTTAGATCATAAGACCAACTTCAAGAAGGCTTTGTCCAATATGATTGCTCCCATGTAATCTTCAGCTCCCAATCAATAAGATTGCTCCAATGCAATCAAATTAATAAGTCAATGATTTGATGGAAGTCTACAATAGCTTTTTGGAGAAGATCCTTTGATCTTTAATGAATGTAGATTCTCATTATAATCATAGATTCCATGAATTTTCAGACATTGCCATGTTCAAGAGGCTGAAAATGCTTTCAAACTTGAAGAATTTCTTCAATGTAAGCCCAATCTTTGAAGAATACATTCAATTTAACCTTCCCAGGGTTGTAGACAACAAAAGCCCGATGAATTGAAGCGTCAATGAAGAAAGATTTGATGAAGATTGATGGCTGCCCTATTTTTCCCAATCTGAGATGAAAAAATACTTCAATCTTACTTGGAATCTTTAATGTCGGTCCAATGCTTGATGTAGATGCTTTCCCTTGCTATTAGGAAGCTAGAAGAAGTCAAGAAGAGACCAAATCTTCAAGAAATTGGAGGTTTCTTCATGCTATACATTTTCAGCCATAGCTAGGGTTTGAAGAGAGCTTCAATCTTGAAGGAAAGAGGAGTAAGAATGCCATTGATGCCTTGCACATCACCTTTATGCTCCAATAATCCTTGTGGAAGAGCTTGTAGGCACCAATCAACCAAATGTTTGATTAAATGGAAAATTTAGGTGCACGAAAAATGATGCAAGCTGTTGCCAGCATGCTTCCTCAACCTCGTGATGAATCCCTCATTAAATCCTAGCAAATAGTGTTTAATCTAAAGATAAGGATGCCTACTTTGATCCTATCTAGGTTGCATAGATGATAGAAACAATGGGAGAGAGAGATGAGTAATTTCCTCCATGGCAGCTTGAAGAGAAAGCTTGAGAAAGAGGAAAGAAGCTTGTTCCAAAAAAGTAATCACGGTTTAACCTCTCCAAACCCTATTTAGGCTTCAATTAAGTCCATGATCCTTCAAGATAGCCCAAAATTGACCACGTACCACTAAAATGACCATGATTCTGCCATTGTTTCTTTAGACATTCTTCAAGACCATCAAATTTAGTCACGGTTTTAATTGAATCAAATCATGTAACTAATTCTTGTCCTCTAGTTACTCTGTGCCTAAACTGTAACTAGATTCACCATGAAAATGACTCTTCCCATGGATCAATATCCATGCTCTAATACCAATATAAAGAAGCTAATTCTCACAGTAAGTTTTTAAACTGAAAATACAAGAGATAGACATAAAATGTCAAGAAACCATAGCCCAGGTGGCTAGGCATGAAATGGTATTACCAATGTTGGTTGAGAATCAATTGATGAGTGGCTGCAGCAAGGTATGCACCCCAAGCTATGGTGGCCAAGAGTATTCACCCTCTTAGATGGTGGGAGGTTGAGACCTCAAACAAGTAGTGTTGTATAATGGGAAAAAGATGATTCACATGTTACACCTCCACCTTTTATACTTACCCTAAACTAAGGCATTTATGCTTTATTACATACACATAGAGAAGAGCTGATATGCATACTACACACCAACTCTATAGAGAAGGTTTATGCCTTGAATCGGCTCTACAGGAGCTAATAGGCATAGCCATTCTATACACCATGAATTCATGAGTGATGGGGACCTTAGACCATGAAAAAAGATGGGTTATCTATATATATCCTTATGAGTGCCGTTCTAATATAGGCTTAGAGGTTACTTTTAAGACACAAGTCTATTGTTTACCATTGAAATAGGCCTATAGAGCATAGTAGTACGATAGTGCACCACCTTGAATATAAATGGCATGAAATTCAAAGGTGATCATACTTCAAATATTTATCTAGAGGTGTCGATATGATATACTTCTTTGTATTATTTCTCTAAAACTAGATTGTATGGTGGAGCTATTCCTAAGCGACATGTATTGGTAATCTTGGTGCTTATTTTCTTGAAGATAGTTGGTATAAATATGTACAAAATGGCAAGTTATACATATCTATGGAAGTTTGAGGTATAGTTATAGGCCAATCTCTATAGGCGTTTTTGTATCAAAGGTTCCAAAGTGGGTAAAGAGGAGGAGGAGAAATAGAAGGATTTCTAGCTCGAAGATATGGATTGAAGGAGGAGGAGGAGAAATAGGAATTTTAGCTCAAAGATATGGATTGATATGTACTTTGAGATGGAAAATTTGGCTACTCTTTCAAGGTGCCCATCTTTACCCATGCCTTTGATTTTGAAGAAATTGTCTATTGTGCAAGATTGTCATTGTGGCCAACAATTGCAAAGGTGACATTTTTTTTGAAAACTCAACACATAAAGACAACTTATTTGTATGAAATAAAGACAATTTTCTCTAGATTGCCTATATAGTTGCAAGGATACACAAAATTTTTAGGTTCCAAATGGATGATCCTTACAAGTATCTTCACTCAAGGAAGTTAGTTTCTAGAGTGGCATTTGACTAGTGTGAATTGACATGCAAGAATACTTTTTATCCATCACTCCACATTCTGTAGTGAGTTCAAACATTTCAAACACAGACTCCATTTAGGGGTGTCTATTAAACATGGAAAAGTTGATTAACAATGAATAAAGTGGACATGTCTTCCACTTTGATTCCAGCAAAGAGAACTATAGACATTGTAAGTGTGAAAATAAGTCTTGAACCCTTAACATGTATTGAACATGATGCCAAAAAATATATATTCCCCTTAATCCATTGAATACAAAAACAAGGGACACAAATTTTGCACAATTCATCTATCGTCCTTGTGCGAACCTACCCTTAGACAAGTGAACAGGCAATGGCCCCCCTTGTATTTGCACACCATCACTTGAAGACAAAAATTTATGACTTATCTTTGCTTCTCAAGCCTCAGTGCCATGGCGGGAAAGTACCAAGACATGGACACAACTTCCTACTATGCGTGGCAACACCTACGATGGCTATTTTTTATGATGGTGTTAAACTATAAAGAGGCCTCACATGCCTCTGTTGAAGGGAAGCATTAGAAAATTGGGTGAGCTTAATGAAAATAGGCAGAATCCATTATGGAGTAGGTGGATAGTCTTGGGATAATAATCTGGGAAAGACAGTTTGTAGATACTTGAGAGCTTCAACCTATGAATAGGTACTGCTTCTCCTACTATCATTCTTGCTCTATTACCTTGTCGAAGAAAGTGCCTTATAAGAAAACAATTGAGCAGTTATACCTAGCAATTGATATGTAAGAATGGTACTAAAATAAAATGCTTATTATTTCTTTGTTTATAATGAAGCAAGGTGATGAAGCTTTGAGATGCTTTGGTACATGTGAGAGGAGGGTCTTTCCCAAGATATAGGCAACTTTATTTGCATTTTAATAGCTTATGGTAGCATATGATTGCTTGATAAAGGCAAAGACATACATGCCCAAATCTATAGATAGGCGTTAATGGAAATTTATTTTCATCATTAGGATATGCTATAGTTGCTTTATAGGCTTTAAACTCTATTGCAAATAGCACATAGTACTATACTTCCTCATCTAATCCTTTAGACTATTGCATTTTAGCTTTGAGTCTCACTCTTGTTGTTATTTAGTTGTCATCTCTTTGTAGTCAGTCATCTCTAGACTGCTCTGTTTATCCTCTACATCATTTTCTGCTTAGGAATTGCTATGTTTGGCATTAACTTTAGTCATTGTTTCTTCCTCGACTTCTTTATTGGCATCCAACATTGACCATAGGTTTTTTGTTGCACTTACAGTCCATTCTAGAGAATGACACTCTTCAACAGTCCATTAGCTTGCTCTCATGAGAGTGAGTAGCTATTGGAGAGCCCTTTGCTGGTGGGTCATTGAATGCAACAGTGTCAAACTATTACATAGATTTGGAGTTGACTTAAATGTGCATCATTTTCTACCTAAGAACTGCTATGTATGCATCTGTTGTAACCATTTTTTCTACCATGAATTCTTTATTTGCATAAGATGTTTTTGCTACACATAGGGTCACTTTTGGATAATGACACTCTTCACTGCTCAATGAGCTTGCTCCCATGAGACTTAGTAGCTATTAGACAACCCTTTGTTAGTGGGTCATTGAATGTAGAAGAGGGTGTCAAACTATTGCTCAAACTTGGAGTCGACTTAAATGTTGTGGATATGTATGGAAGATGCCTTATAGATGTTCTCAATTTGTATTCTTTTATAGGAGGTAACATAAATTAGAAGTGTGGAAGTGATGGAAGCATCACCCTTCATTGTGGTACTACTAGTGGATCCAGAGTTGGAACAAACTCTCCAATGCTTTTGACATAGGCCGATGCTACAAGGTCTAGAGCTAATGATAGTGTGGAACAACACTGCATCTCCCATGTTATGCCCTTACAATCATCAACAGATTGACTTGGCAGTGAGCTTGGCATTGAGACTAGAATTGAGGCATAACCAATGATATCCTCCCTAGTTGGATTGTGAAGATGGTAGGAAATTAATGATGTACACATATTTAGCTTTGTGCTATTTTTAGGGTTCTACTACGGCACTAGAGTGGAGCTTTAGAAATCCAATCATTGCTAAATCTGTAGGATCTGGATAATAGATGCATTGTCTGGTTGGCCTTGATTAATCTATTGCATCTATTTCCAATTTTGAATCTATAGGATGTAAATAAGAGATGAATCTATTGCCATTTTTGAGGTGCCTTCAAAGATCTTTAGAGACTTGTTTATGGGACTAAGCAAGAGAAAATGTTTCTTGAATGAATATATTAGAAGGTTAGGAAGCAACTGCATGCATTTTGGTTCCTTGAAAGGGGTGAGAAAATATTGTGCATCCCCCTGGTATGCTTGTTGCAAGTGATCTCATAGTAGGCTTTACTTTTTTTGCAAGTGGTCTCACACAACAAGATTTACTTAGTTTGCAATTCATTGCTAACATGTCAAGGTAGTAGTAGAACAACCATGGTTTGCAAGTTATAACTTTATAACAGCAAATTGAGCTATTTGCAATTGCACTCATGTTGGTACAGGTTATGTAGTCATATTTGCAAACATGAGCCTTTCGTTATGATCTTGATCAATTAAATTGGGAAATTGGGTGCCCAAGGCCTAAGCACTCTAATCAAAATGCAAAAAATAAAAAAATAAAAGGAGAAAAAGAATATTTAGCTAGTCCTATAGTATATCTATTTCCAGTATTTGCTAGTGTCAAGATTTGTCCTCTCTCTCTCTCTCCTACCTTCTTCTACTAGTTCCTTTGTTCCTTCCTTATGAAAGTGCAATGGATAAAATCCAAGGAGAAATCTAGATGCTTCTTGCAACCAAGCAAGAGAGGTGAAAGAGATCATTGTGGGGGCTAAAGTAGGTTAGAGAGCAATTCAAGAACCTTATCTTGCATATAGTTGATTTTCCTTTTTCTGTCAGTAGATGGGAAGAGAAAGCAGATCAGAGCAATTCAAGAACCTCATCCTAAATAAACATGATTTTCTTTCTCTATTGGTAGATGAAAGAAAATTCTTATCCTAGATGTGTGCATCAATTTAGGCATAGACTATGCTATTGTACAAATATTTCTACTACATTCATAATATGCATAGTAGTATAATGGATAAAAGTAGTGATGGTGTTAGTCATACAAAGCTGTGTTTTACAGTCTTATGTGCACAAGATATCCATGGCAAGGATTGCACTCATTTATCTTCTTCATTTTTTTGGGTATTACTTGCTCATTGCCTTGAATTTTGATTATTGTAGAATGGCTTGACCATTTTTCAAGTTCAGATTTGTGCATTGTAGATGTATCTTAGCTTTCAAATATTGTTACTAGGTAGTTTGTGAGATTATTCTTTGCAACCAAGGTAGAAAAATTACAACAAGCCAGGAGGAAGCATGGAGGTTGCAACATACAGAGCACAATGGGAAGCTGAGTTTAGGACAAAACTCATAGAGGTATTGTCAATGTTGCTGACTCATACTAGGCTTGTGATGTATTTCAATTGTTGTTCATTATTTAAAAAATTTGGGAAAGGGGTCCTTTTTAAAGCTTTCCATGCACATGGCAAGGGGTTGCAAGGCTACACTTTGGTTTAAAATTCTGGTATTAGCTTCTTGCATTAGTTCTGAAGTTCAATCCTCTCATGTGGAAATTCAATTAGCAAATTTTTTAGACCTAATGTTGCTGTGCAATGTTATACACCCTTAAATTTGCTAAATCATGAAGCATCAAATTCAAACCCTTAAACTAATCACAAGTGCTTCCAACTTTCAATGTTGTGAAGAAGAGGATTCATTGGAAATGATTCGTGTTGTCATGCAGTGAGTGATCACTCCTAAATGTAAACTCTTTGATTTACGACTCAACTTTTCTCATTCTGACATGCAACAATTTCTATGGTGTTCAAGCACTCTTCCTAGTCTTTTTCCATGCTTTACAATGATGCTAGTTGGTGGTAGATGTGTTCATGAGCATACTTACGTGCTTAGTAATTAGACAAGTAGCAATATTTTGGCTACTTAAGTAGTCTTCATTGTTATCTTTAGTGCATGTATCCATTTCTTCATAATGCTAGTTGGTCATGTAGATCTTAAAAAGATTGCATACATGCTTAGTTTTAACTTGTTTAGAGGGCTTTACATTTTCATAGTTGATGGTAGTATGACTCTTTCATAAAATTCAGATTTTGGGTCTAATATTAAATGATGAGAAGAAAAAACTTAACAGAAAATAGAACTCACACCAATGTCAACAAAAATTGCAGTAGATGTGCATGCGCTGATAATTTATTTGTGGAATTTTGTTGCTAGCTAGAAGATACTATTTCTTAAATCAGGTTGACTTGTTTATTATCTTTTATTATTCCTTCCACGTGGTGCATTATACCTAGAAAGTAGCAACCAACATTGATATTTGGGACGTTGAGTCCAATAGAGGTGTCATTGGAGTAGCAACAAGCTCAAATGCAACTATGAAAATGACATGGCAGCAAGAGTGGTGATACTAGAGTAGGCAACATCACACCCCCCAAGATGTAGTTGCTAGGTGGACAAGATTAGCATAGTTAATTTTGTAGCAAATAGGTGTCCCACTAAGGCACTTTTCTTATTGTGAGGGATGTAGGAGTGTGTCATTCTCCAAAACATCAATGTTACATGGATAAAGACTGGTTAGTTAGTTGTAGGGCAATTGCAAGCAGCCTAAGGTGCCATGACAATAGCCCAAAATTTTTAGTTCTTGGTGATTTGATAACTTAAGAGGAATCATTTACAATAGTCATCATCTGCATGGTAGTAGAAAATGTAGCAATGCACTAGATTGAGGGATAGTGACTAACATCTGGTGCAATTTGAGTATTAACAATCGATGTAGTATAACATAATTTTAGAGACCTTATTGTAATATATCAAATACTGAAATTCATACATGAACCTCCTATTAAGGTTAATGGGAATTTTTTTTTTCTTATCCTCCCGTCGGCAACGGTCGTGCTGGAAGGGGAGAGGGGAATAGAAGGGCCAGCAAGCTCCTCGGTGGAGCTTGCTCAGCCTTAAGGCCATGCTAATTGACACGAAGGAGAGGGAGGATCCCCCTCCCCTCCCCTATTTAAACCCCGGGCAGCTGCCGCTTGGAGGGGGAACGGAAGACGAAGGGAGTGTTGCCGCCACACTAAGGAGTCGACGTGAGAGAGAGAGAGGGCTTGAGTGAACTGCCGCTGCTCCCTCTGCACAGACGAGAGCTGCTGAACCCCACTGCCACCTGAATTCGTCGGACTACCCAAAAATACCCCCATGTAACCTTCTAGAAGTTTAGAAGCTTCCAAGGGGGGGAGGCCTTCTTAAGCCCCCTTCCTGTGCCTCATCAAATCCCCTCCCCCCCCCCCCCCCTGCGTCTTAATCCCTTAAACCCCTATCCCTTGGCTTTGGAACCACCCCTTTTCCCCCCGTGTTTAAACCTTCCCTAGCCCCCTCCCCTTGTGGCGTATTGAAACCCCTTTCCTCCAAGTTTGACCTAAGGGTTCTTAGACCTTATAACCTTTATAGTTACTATTTTCCCTTGGAGTTTTTCCCTTAGGGTTTTCCCCCATAAAAGGTTACTCAAAATAACCTTTCCTTTTTCCCATGTTTTGTTTTTTAAAAAATCCCCCTTAGGCCATGCAAAAATAACCCTTGGAGCTCTCTCGCACATTGTTTCTTATTCCACACCTTGTTATTCCCCGTTCGTGCGAATCCTTACAAAGGCCATTAAGCCTTCCCCATGGCTTAATGGGTCTTAATCGTGAAAGATTCTGAAACACCCCTTTCGAATTTCTGACTCCAAGAAGGAAGCCTTCTAAGACTGTTTTCGATGGACGGTGCAAGTTATTGCAAAAGAGAGCCACGGTGGAACATCAAAAAGGTGTTGTAAAGCTGCTTCCACGTTCGAAAGACTACAATTGCGATGCCTCCTAAGAAAGTCCAAGGCGCAGCCGCAGGAGGGTCATCTTCGGGCATCCACGTGGACATCTCACCCCAATCCCAAGTTTTCCTTCCTAATTTTTAAATGTTGAAATTCAATCATGCAAGGTTAATTGTTAGAAATAGGATATATTTTCATCCTAGTTGTTCATGACGAAGGAACTTAGTCATCAATACTTTTAAATGAAACATAGAAATTAAAGAAAGCATAAACGCATTTCTAGCAAATAGCTTATGCATTGAAACGAATTATAAGACTAGATTATTATCCATTAAAATAGTATAATTCGGTTAAGCCTAGAAGTATAAACTGCATCTCGCACTATTAACCCATATCGCAATGAATCATCATGGAAAGTGCAAAGCATGAAATGATTCTTACGATGCATAAACTCTATGAAATTATCCTTTTCAACTGCATAAATTAGCAAGAAAAAGGTTGCTTATTTAGTATGAATTTTATTCGCAAAGTAAAGTGGAGATTAGTTGAAATTAACCTAACCTATGCCTTGACCTCAAATTGATAAGTTAAGGTTGAAAAATCAATCTACGCATGACAATGAATCATGTGGAAGTAATCTCGAAATTACCTTCTAGAGTTAACCAAATTGGCATAAACCTAAAACACCTAAACCGCGGAGTACTCGTTCAGAATAAGTTAAATTCCAAGAAATGCCTATACCTTAAATACTTGCCCACATTCATTGAATATAGGGACAGTGAAATGTAATCGTAAAGTGAGCTAGGGTTTGTCCCTAAGAATCTTACAAGATGAAACTTGGAAACCCTAGGTCTAATGACATCAGCCTAGTAACCTGAAACAAATTGTTTCGTGAATCCATTGTCTCATAGTTCGATGCGACACTTGCGTAACAAGTGTAGAGTCATATGATCTTGTGATTGGAACACAAGGGAATAGCCAAATTCTCACAACGAGGATGGCAAGTCCTTACGCAAGTTATCTTGCAAGAGGATGAATAATCATCCTAATTTAGTATCTTTCTTGAGAAAAGAAGATTGATTGGAAACTAAAGACCAGCCGATAAACTGAAGTAACCAATGAACTTAAAGTTTGATCAAGTTGGGTTAATAGGGTATGCCCTAACCTAGGATATAGGGGATCTTGCCAAGTTGCAGGTCATCCTCAATCAAGTGCTGGATGCATTCGAAAGGAAGGATTCATTCCTTAGCAGTTTGCCAACAAAAACGATCAATGGAAATGTTTGTGCTTGCTACAGATTTTAGAGCACTGTTTGGCTTTGTTTGATCAATGAATTAAAAGATAAATGGATATCTGTACTTTAGGTTGAAGGCCTGAAGGGAGAGGCAGCTTCAGTTACCCTCGACTGCCTGCCTGACCCTAACCAAGGGGGTTGTTAACCGTGCCACGAAAGTGGACCGAACCCACCACGAGAGGTCTCTCCATTGAGCGCTACTTGGAGCAGGAGGACGCTTGGGTGCCAGGGGGCTCTGGCCATAAATCCCTCATCTTCTGGGTCCTGCACAAGAGGCTAACATGACTCGGGATTGGATCTCGAGGCCCGCATACTAGTCTTTGGCCGGAAACTTGGATTAGTGATCCCTGTGGATTGCTGGATAGCCTTCGGGTGGATTGTGGATAAGCCTACGGGCTGGACTCTTTGTATTTCAAATATAAATATGATAACCTATTAATAAGGAACTTGTCTGATATTGTTTTTCTATGTCAAGTGATAAGATTACGTGAAGGAACCAGTGCCTAACGGGTTAATTAAAGAAGTTGGTTGTTACATGTCTAACTAATGTGTTAGGTAATTAAATAACTAAAACAATTCGAGGAAAGTGCAGAGGATGTGCCATAGGTGTGTCCTATAGATGGGTGGTCCCGGTTGGCTGGGAACTTTTCTCAAATCACAATAGACAGCAAGGATATCGTCAAAGAACAGAACAACAAAAGTGTTGATCTAGAGTTATGATTAAAACCGATTTATACTGTTTTAGGGGGGAATGGAATGGGACTATGTCTTATGGTAGAGAGGTTGAGCTTTGCATCCCTCTCGTTTCTCATTCTCCTTGAACCAAGTGCAGCGTGAATCCACTTCGGACCTGGCGTTTCTACGTAAAGTAGTTCACTTGGGTCCGGCGCTAGTTGCTGTTAGGAAATGACCAATAAGGAAAACCCTAATTCAGGTCGATCCTAAGTGGGAACGGCTAGAATACTTCCACTACGTGGCAGACGCGGGAAGCCCTAGATCACAAATCCCGTAACATTCCATGGGAGTGCCAGGCGGAGCTTTCTAGACATCCTTTTCGATGGACTGCTAAGACGTGTCCTGAAAATACAAGTGGACACGTTACACTTGGTATCGGAGTGACCAACAACGGAATTGTTTTTATGAAATCTTAATAAGATGAAGTAAAGCAAATGTTGATGTCCAAACATTTCCTTACCTTGAATGCTGTCTTGCAGAATTACGAAGCGTGGAATAAGTTTCTAGTATTTCGAATCATGTTTATGACCGCAATGCATTCTCCACATTATAGACAAAGGATTGAGATGATGAACATCCTGGAGCAAATCTATAATCCATCACCCTTGTACATGGAACGAAGATGGACGGGTGCTTCAGGAATCTACTATATAGCCACCCACCGGTTTGCTTACCTACAAACCAACCTAAAAAGGATCAAGTGGTTGGAAGACCTGAAAGTCGTGAAGCTGTTCATTTTTGTGGAAGCTCACGTAAACTCAACTTTACATATTCGAGGTCGGAGGATTGAGATGAACTTATATGTATATGAGGAAATAACCCGTGTAATCCCCACCGATAGGATTAAAGTGTTGGGCCGCTATGAGAAGAATGGATTCCGACGGAAAGGATATCCTGAACTTCCAATGATTTACCGATTCCTGAAGATCCATGACCCGAAACCATACTATTATACAGTTCCTGTAGATAAATATAATACAACGTTGTTCTCCCAAAACTAAATGTAAGAGTTGGCTTATCATCGCAAGAAATGTTGTATTCCAAAAGGGCTATGCCCATATAAATACGAATAAGATTTCCTTTTATCAATGTCTAATTGTGCATGAGAATTGATAAAAAGTTAAGTAGCTACATTGCTTACGTAATAGCGGAATTGAATATGTAATCAATAACGATTATCGTATAATAACGTTAAGAAACCTTTATCCAAGCACAACCCCATGTACAGGTTCCTAGTTCACCTCCTACATCAAGTACTGCTGTAATCCAGGAGAAGAAGTTTCTTCTAAAGCAGATCAAGCCGCCCGAGTTTGACGGGAGAGGAAGGTCTGTCAAAGTGGATACTAAAATTTGGATTGAATCTATGGAGGATTACTTCGAAGTAGCCAGTACTGCACCCGCCAATCAGGCTATGCTCGCCAAGCTAAAGCTCACCGGCAAAGCTAGGCTTTGGTGGAAGCAATGGTGCAGGGATCAAGGGATCGCAGAGGGATCCGTTACCTGGGAGAAGCTGAAGAAAGCCATGCAGGGAAGATACTTGCCACGTGCATATCACACACAAAAAAATAATGAGTTCTACGAGCTAAAACAGCTAGGGCTCACGCTTGATGCATACTATTCTAAATTTGTCTCACTTCTTAAGTATGCACCACCGATGGACATGACATAGCAAGTGTCCAAATTTTGTGTGGGTTTAAATCCACCAGTCAATACCCGTCTCGAATCTATGCGTCCATCAGATCTTTAGGACACACTCATTCGAGCGGCACTTATAATTTAGGAGGTGCAGTCTAGACCAAGGGGTAACAAAGCTTGGTCTTATAATGACCCGAACAGAGGAGCATTCAAACCTCAGATAAAGAGAGTTCAAGGTCATAATCAGGGACAAAGAAAGAAAGCAAGGACTAATAACGTCAACAACTTTTTTCCTATTCAAGGCAATGGCCGAAACCTTCGTTGTTTCCACTGCAACGAGCCCGGTCACTTCAAGAGGCAATGTCCCAAGCTGGGTGGAGGACATCGCCAAGCGCCTTTCCAAGGAACATGCCGTGGTCAAGGAGCCGCTACCCGAGGTAGAGGAAGAACCACCTGCATTACCAATAGGCAAATGTGCGAAGAAGGAGAAGAAGAAGATCCAACCATGGAAGCAAAGTTTGAAAGGGCGATAGTCCATGCTGCTCTACACAAGAAAGGGCCGAATCGCCAGTTCTCGGTGATTCAGACACCATCGCGGACTATCAAGGTAAAAGTTTCAAGACCTTGATTGATTGTGGCAATACTCATTCCTTTATCTCACCAGCATATGCAAAAAGATTAGAAATAGCCACAGTAGAAGCACCTACCCTGCTTGTGGAATTGGCGAATGGTCGTGAGGTTACTTGTACGAGGCAAACTGCTAAGGTGAAATTCTTTCTGGGAGGAAAGAAGACATTGGTCAAATTCAAAGTTATGAATTTAGGTATCCATGAGTGTCTACTCGGAATGGATTGGCTTAAGTCTAATGACGCCCACATTCATTGTGGAAAGGGCGAAGTTTCCTTTCGAAATTCTGAAAGGGAATTAGTCACAACCCAAGGTGAGGTTGGAGTGCCGAGAATCCAATTGGCCAAAGTATCTCGGATCATAAAAGGAGTCAGAAAAGGATTACCTGTCTACTTAATTAAGCTCAACAAGTTAGATCAGATCAAGAGTCTAGTGAAGGACCTTCTTGGCTAAAGGAATACGCGGATGTATTCCTTGAAGAGTTGACTGAACTTCCGCCTCAAAGAGAAGTGGATCATGAGATTAGGTTAGTACCAAGAGCTGCGCCAATTGCAAAGAGACCTTATAGAATATCCATACCAGAAGAAATTGAGCTGAAGGAACAACTCAAGCAACTACTAGATCAGAGCTACATCCGGCCTAGCAGTTCACCGTGGGGAGCTCTAGTACTATTCCAGAAAAAGAAAGATGGGACACTTCGACTATGTACTGATTACCGAGGATTGAATCAATCAACGGTCAAGAACAAGTACCCTATTCCTAGAATAGATGAGCTTCTTGATCGTCTTCAGGGTGCAAAGATCTTCTCCAAGATTGATCTCAGGTCAGGTTATTGGAAGAAGATATCCCCAAGACGGCCTTCAATACAAGATATGGGCACTTTGAGTTCCTAGTTATATCATTCGGACTTACGAATGCACCTGCCACCTTCAACAGGTTAATGCAACGTATCTTTAGGCCATATCTTGATGATTTCGTGCTTGTCTTCTTTGACGACACTTTAGTCTATTCTAAACATGAAGAAGATCATGAACCCCAACTTTGGATTGTCCTTGAGACAATGAGGTCACATAAGCTGTATGCTAAAATGAAGAAGTGTGCATTCTTCAAATGCCAGATTGAATATCTCAGATTCATAGTATCAGCGGAAGAAATCTCAGTGGACCCAGCCAAGGTCAGAGATGTGCTTGAATGGCCAATACCAACATCTGTCCAGGAAATACGCAGCTTTCTTGGATTGATAGGATGGTATAGGGTCTTCATTAAAAACTATGCTTTGATTGTAGCACCTCTGATTGACTTACTGAAGAAGCAAACTTCCATTGCATGCTCAAATCCCGAACAAAATAGCTTCGATAGATTGAAGCAAAGTTTGGTATCAACACCTCTTCTAAAACTTCCAGACCTCAATAAAGAATTCAGGTAGTAACTGATGCTAGCATACTTGCCTTGGGATGTGTGCTCATGCAGGAGGGTCATCCAGTAGCATACTCTTCAAGGAAATTGAAGAGTCATGAAAAGAATTATGCTATGCATGATCTGGA
The DNA here is from genome assembly GCF_053477565.2 of Lygodium microphyllum. Classification (NCBI taxonomy): domain Eukaryota; kingdom Viridiplantae; phylum Streptophyta; class Polypodiopsida; order Schizaeales; family Lygodiaceae; genus Lygodium; species Lygodium microphyllum. Next base: position 96,454,627 of record NC_141145.1, on the reverse strand, counting down.
ATTGCTAGCTGTCATCCATGCTCTAAAGCTTTGGAGACACTACCTATTGGGTAACAAGTTTACTCTAGTAACTGACCATAAGAGTCTCAAATGGATCTTTACCCAGAGCGAGCTCAACATGAGGCAACTTCGATGGATTGAAGTGTCGGAGGAATATGACTTTGAAATCAAGTACCGACCAGGGAAAGAAAATGTAGTTATCAATGCACTTAGTCGCAAGGCATTCCTTAATTCTCTTATCCTGCAGAATCCATCAACAGCTAGATCTCTAGCTACAAAAGTATCTATGCCAAACAATCCAATACTTGAGTTAGCTAGAGAGGATGCATGCCATGTTCTGGCCTACCAAACAATGCTAAGGGAGATCTCTATCAAGCATCAGAACCAAAAGTTGCAGGCTAAGTATCATGAATTTTCTATCAATAGTGGACTTGTCTATTATAGAACAAGGCTGTGTATACTAGCAAGTCAGTCACTTACGCAGAAGATATTATGGGAAGCTCATGATTCCCCTTTTTCAAGACATCCTGGCTATGCCAAAACTCTCAATGCAGTTAGGAAGAGCTAACATTGGGAGAGGCTCAAAGGTGACGTTCTCAAATATGTCACCGAGTGTTTGTCTTGTCAACGTATCAAAGCCGAACATGTCAAGATGCCAGGGAAACTACAACCGCTCGACATTCCCCAAATGAAATGGGAATTCATCAGTATGGATTTTGTTGTAGGCCTACCCCAAGTCCAGGGAGGATACAACTCCATCATGGTTGTGGTTGACATGCTTACTGAGGTTGCACACCTTATTCCAGTAAAGACAAACTATAAGGCCTCAGACATTGCAAGATTGTTTATCAAGGAGATATTTAAGCTACATGGTTTACCCAAAAGAATCATTAGTGATCGTGATTCTCTCTTCATGTCACACTTCTGGAGAGCTATCTTTGAAGCTATTGGGACTCAACTCTACTTTAGCACCACTTACCATCCCCAAACGGATGGCCAAACAGAGTGAGTAAATCAAGTTATGGAGGATATGCTAAGGGCATACTGCTGTCGTGAGCCGAAGAGGTGGATTCAATATTTGCCTTTGGTTAAATTTACCTACAATGCTTCTTACCAACAAAGCATTCAGATGACCCCTTTCCAAGCATTGTATGGTCATGACTGTCGAAGTCCCCTAAACTTTTCAGATCCAACCTTAAGGGTTGAAGCTTCAAGGCAGATGTTGGAAGAGATGGATGACCAAATAAAGTCAATAAGACAGGACATCCAAGCGGCCAAGGATAGACAGAAGGCATATGCGGATTTGAAGAGTCAAGATAGAGTCTTCGAAGAAGGAGACATGGTCTTCATTCGCGTACGCCCTAAAAAGAGTTCCCTATCCTTAGGAGATTACAAGAAGCTAAGTCCAAGGTATTGTGGACCATAAAAGATCCTCAAGTGCCTAGGACCTGATGCTTATAAACTGCAACTCTTGGAGAACCTAAAGGTTCACAATGTATTCCATATCAGCCTATTGAAGAAGTATGTACCTAATCCTAACCATGTACTTGATGACCAACAAGTTATAATGCCTAGTCAAGGAGCCCTTGAACTAAGGCCTGATAGGATCTTAGATGTTAGGGAGAGACAATTAAGATCCAAAACCTTGAGAGAATGCCTCGTCCAGTGGAAAGATTATCCCGAAGCGGATGCCACTTGGATAGATGAAGACACACTCAACCATCAATATCCCCAGTTTATCTCGAGATGAGGACATCTCAATTCCTCTAACAGGGAGAGAATGTAATATATAAAATATTGAAATTCATACATGAACCTCCTATTAAGGTTAATGGAATTTTTTTTTTTAATCCTCCCGTTGGCGACGGTCGTGCTGGAAGGGAAGAGGGGAATAGAAGGGCCAGCAAGCTCCTCGTTGGAGCTTGCTCAACCTTAAGGCCATGCTAATTGATACGAAGGAGAGGGAGGATCCCCCTCCCCTCCCTTATTTAAAGGGAGTGCTGCCGCTGGAGCTTGGAGCGGGAAGGGAAGACGAAGGGAGTGCTGCCGCCACACTAAGGAGTCGATGTGAGTGAGAGAGAGGGCTTGAGTGAACTACCGCTGCTGCCTCTGCACGGACGAGAGCTGCTGAACCCCGCTGCTGCCTGAATTTGCCGTCGAATGGCCCAAAAGTACCCCCACGTAACCTTCTAGAAGTTCAGAAGCTTCCAAGGGGGGGGATTCTTAAGCCCCTTTCCTATGCCTCATCAAATCCCCTCCCCCCCCGGGTTTTACAATCCTCTTAAGCCCCCTTTCTTTTGGGCTTATCACCCTCCCCCCCCCCGTTCCCCCCCCCCCCCCCCGTGCTTTTAAAGTTCACTTAGCCCCCTTTCCGTGGGCTCCCCTCCGTGTTTTATAAACCCTTAAGCCCCCTTCCCGTGGATATTGGAATCATCCCCCCCCTCCCTCGTGTTAATCCCTTAAACCCCTATCCCTTGGCTTTAGAACCACCCCTTTTCCCCCCGTATTTAAACCTTCCCTAGCCCCCTCCCCTTGTGGCGTATCGAAACCCCTTTCCTCCAAGTTTGACCTAAGGGTCCTTAGACCTTACTTATAACCTTTATGGTTACTATTTTCCCTTGGAGTTTTTCCCTTAGGGTTTTCCCCCATAAAAGGTTACTCAAAATAACCTTTCCTTTTTCCCCATGTTTTATTTTTTTTAAAATCCCCCTTAGGCCATGTAAAAATAACCCTTGGAGCTCTCCCGCACCTTGTTTCTTATTCCACACCTTGTTATTAACCGTTCATGCGAATCCTTACAAAGGCCATTAAGCCTTTCCTATGGCTTAATGGGTCTTAGTCATGAAAGATTCTGAAACACCCCTTTCGAATTTCCAACTCCAAGGAGGAAGCCTTCTAAAACTGTTTTCGACAGACGGTGCAAGTTATTGCAAAAGAGAGCCACGATGGATCATCAAAAAGGTGTTGTAAAGCTGCTTCCACATCCGAAAGACTACAATTGCAATGCCTCCTAAGAAAGTCCAAGGCGCAGCCGCAGGAGGGCCATCTCCGGGCATCCACATGGACATCTCACCCCAATCCCAAGTTTTCCTTCCTAATTTTTAAATGTTGAAATTCAATCATGCAAGGTTAATTGTTAGAAATAGGATATATTTTTGTCCTAGTTGTTCACGACGAAGGAACTTAGTCATCAATACTTTTAAATGAAACATACAAATTAAAGAAAGCATAAACACATTTCTAGCAAATAGCTTATGCATTGAAACGAATTATAAGACTAGATTATTATCCATTAAAATAGTATACTTCGGTTAAGCCTAGAAGTATAAACTGCATCTCACACTATTAACCCATATCGCAATGAATCATCATGGAAAGTGCAAAGCATGAAATGATTCTTACGATGCATAAACTTTATGAAATTATCGTTTTCAACTGCATAAATTAGCAAGAAAAAGGTTGCTTATTTAGTATGAATTTTGTTTGCAAAGTAAAGGGGAGATTAGTTGAAATTAACCTAACCTATGCCTGACCTCAAATTGATAAGTTAGGGTTGAAAAATCAATTTACGCATGAAAACGAATCATGTGGAAGTAATCTCGAAATTACCTTCTAGAGTTAACCAAATTGGCATAAACCTAAAACACCTAAACCGCGGAGTACTCGTTCGGAATAAGTTAAATTCCAAGAAATGCCTATACCTTAAATACTTGTCCATTCACTGAATATAGGGACAGTGAAATGTAATCGTAAAGTGAGCTAGGGTTTGTCCCTAAGAATCTTACAAGATGAAACTTGGAAACCCTAGGTCTAACAACGTTAGCCTAGTAACCTGAAACAGATTGTTTCGTGACTCCATTGTCTCATAGTTCGATGCAACACTTGCGTAACAAGTGCGGAGTCATATGATCTTGTGATTGGATTACAAGGGAATGGCCAGATTCTCGCAACGAGGATGGCAAATCCTTACGCAAGTTATCTTGCAAGAGGATGAATAATCATCCTAATTTAGTATCTTTCTTGAGAAAAGAAGATTGATTGGAAACTAAAGACCAGCCGATAAACTAAAGTAACCAATGAACTTAATGTTTGACCAAGTTGAGGTTAATAGGGTAAGCCCTAACCTAGGATATAGGGGATCTTGCCAAGTTGCAAGTCATCCCGGATTGAGTGTTGGACGCATTCAAAAGGAAGGATTCATTCCTTAGCAGTTTGCCAACAAAAACGATCAATGGAAATGTTTGTGCTTGCTACAGATTTTAGAGCACTGTTTGGCTTTTTTTAATCAATGAATTAAAAGATAAATGGATATTTATACTTCAGGTTGAAGGCCTGAAGGGAGAGGCAGCTTCAGTTACCCTCGATCGCCTGCCTGACCCTAACCAAGGGGGTTGTTAACCACGCCAGGCAAGTGGACTGAACCCGTCGCTAGAGGTCTCTCTGTTGAGCACTACTTGGAGCAGGAGGATGCTTGGGTGCCAGGGGGCTCTGGCCGTAAATCCCTCACCTTCCGGGTCCTGCACAAGAGGCTAACGTGACTCGGGATTGGATCTCGAGGCCCGCATACTAGTCTATGGGCGGAAACTTGGATTAGTGATCCTTGTGGATTGTTGGATAGCCTTTGGGTGGATTGTGGATAAGCCTACGGGCTGGACTCTTTGTATTTCAAAGATAAATATGATAATCTATTAATAAGGAACTTTTCTGATATTGTTTTTCTATGTCAAGTGATAAGATTACATGGAGGAACCAGTGCCTAACGGGTTAATTAAAGAAGCTGGTTGTTACATGTCCAACTAATGTGTTAGGTAATTAAATAACTAAAACAACCCGAGGAAAGTGTGGAGGATGGGCCATAGGTCTGTCCTACAGATGGGTGATCCCGGTTGGCTGGGAACTTTTCTCAAATCACGATGGACAGCAGGAAGATGGTCAAAGAACACGAACAACAAAAGCCTTGACCTAGAGTTATGATTAAAACTGATTTATGTTGTTTTAGGGGAATGGAATGGGACTATGCCTTATGGGAGAGAGGTTGAGCTTTGCATCCCTCTCGTTTCCCATTCTCCTTGAACCAAGTGCAGCTTGAATCCGCTTCGGACCTGGCGTTTCTACGTAAAGTAGTTTGCTTGGGTCCGACGCTAGTTGCTGTTAGGAAATGACCAATAAGGAAAACCCTAATTTAGGTCGATCCTAAGTGGGAACGGTCGGAATACTTTCGCTACATGGCAGACATGGGAAGCCCTAGATTGCAAACCTTGTAACATTCCATGGGAGTGCCGGGTGGAGCTTTCTAGACATCCTTTCCGATGGACTGCTAAGATGTGTTCTAAAAATACAAGTGGACATGTTACACTTATGTAGGTGGAATATGCAATATTTCTTACTGGACAAAGGCAAAGTAGGTGGTGGTAGGAGAAATGGGTGCCAAGGTAGAAGCAATAATATGTAGACACCTATCTAAGATGGTGCATTAGTCAATCCCTCATTAGAAGTAGCATGTAGACTTTTAGAGGTACTTGATTGTGTTCTTCCACATCCTATCCTCAAAGTTACATATTCAAGAGGATGTCAATGTCGATGGAAACTTAAGTCTTGTACTTACATCTTGCGATACATCATAGAAATTTGTATACATCTCATCTTTGGAGCACTAATCATTGACTGGTAATGTGGATTTAGTAATCGATTTTGATGTTGGGGAGTTGGTCACAAATATCATGTTGCAATATTACTGGAGCCACTTTTGAGATGTGAGAGTTAATTTGGAGCATATTACACTAGCAACATGTTTTAACTTTGTGAGTAGAATGAGAGCTAAATAGTCCAAATGGAGTTTTTCCAAATCAAAATTTAGAGAGGCTTGGGCCTATAGAAGACAATCACAAACTGGGAGGTGAGTAAAAATAATTAATTTGGTATAGGTATAATGGATTGTAAATCTCTATTCCTGAAGTTAAAATCAAATTGTTGCAGTTGCTGCTATGCACATAATGTATGTTACTATACTACTATATAGTAACTTTTTGGAGTAAGTTACTATACAAGTTAGTAATAATAAACTTGTCACATTGTAACTTGATTTGAAAAGTCACTACAAGGATATGGAGGTATAGCAACGGCGCTTTCCGACGCAAAATAGTGGAGTCGCTATTTGTGTTGCTATCAGTGTTGCATTTGTGAGGCTAATAGCGACGGTGCTCAGACAAAAAAAACACAGACCGAAACCCGATCACGTTATTTTGCATGAGTACACAAAAGAGAGAGCAAAAGGGAGAGCGAAAGGGAGAGCGAACGCCATCTTCCATTTGAGAGGGAGAGGGAGAATGAAAGCTTCTCACCACCGCTGCTGCCATTTGCGAAGAAGAGGAGGAAGTGTACAGAGGGCGAAGAGGAGCCACCGTTGTAAAGAGGAGTCGCCGGAATCCATTCTCGAGCCTTTACGGTGAGTGCATTGTTCCTTCTTGCTTTGTTTTTGTGTTTTATATTTTTCTTTTACTTTTTTTTGTTAAAATTCATGTGTATTGAGAGAGGGAGAGGAAATGAGAGAGGGAGAGGAAGAGAGAAAAGGAAAGAAGGAATGAGAGAGAGAGGGGGAGAAAACATTAAACATAATAGGGAAAGAGAGAAAGAGACGGAGAGGGAGAGGGAGGGAGAGGAAATGAGAGGGAGAGGAAGAGAGAAAGGGAAAGAATGAACGTGAGAGAGAGGGAGAAAACATTAAACATAATAGGGAAAGAGAGAAAGAGAGGGAGAGGGAGAGGGAGGGAGAGAGACAAGGAGGGAGAGGTTGTTGTTATTGTTATTGTTATTTTGTTTCTTCTTTTCTTTCTTTATTGTTTGTTGTTGTTGTGGTAGCCGTAGTCATAGTAGTAGTGGTGGTAGTGGTAGTGGTGGTAGTGGTAGTTGTTGTTTAATTTCTTATTTTCTTGTTTGTTGTTGTTGTGGTGGTTGTAGTAGTAGTAGTGGTAGTGGTAGTGATAGTAGTAGTTGTTTAATTTCTTCTCTTCTAGTTTATTGTTATTGTGGTAGTCATAGTTGTGGTTGTAGTCATCGTAGTCGTGATTGTAGTAGTACTACTAGTAGTAGTAATAGTAATTTTCTTGTTTGTTGTTGTTGTAATAGTAATAGTAGTTTTCTTGTTTGTTGTTGTTGTAGTAGTAGTACTTTTTTTTCTTTTCTTGTTTATTGTTGTTTAGTTTTCTTGTTTGTTGTTGTTGTAGTAGTAGTTTTTTCTTCTTTTCTTGTTTGTTGTTATTGTAGTAGTAGTAGTAGTTGTTGTTGTTGTTGTTGTTATTGTTTTTTATTCTTTTCTTGTTTATTGTAGTGGTAGTGGTTTGTTGTTGTGGTAGTCGTAGTCGTAGTCGTAGTCATAGTCATAGTGGTTTTCTTGTTAGTTGTTGTTGTTGTTGTAGTAGTTTTGTTTCTTTTCTTGTTTATTGTTGTTTTGTTTTCTTGTTTGTTGTTATTGTAGTAGTGGTAATAGTAGTTTTTTTTTATTTTCTTGTTTGTTGTTGTTGTTGTAGTACTAGTTATAGTTGTTGTTGTTGATTTTTCTTCTATTCTTGTTTATTGTAGTGGTAGTGGTAGTGGTAGTGGTAGTGGTAGTGGTAGTGGTAGTGGTAGTGGTAGAGAGTTGTAGTGGTAGTGGTCGTAGTCGTGATCGTAGTCGTGATTGTAGTACTAGTACTACTAGTAGTAATAGTAGTTTTCTTGTTTGTTGTTGTTATAGTAGTAGTAGTTTTTTTTTCTTTTCTTGTTTATTGTTAGTAGTAGTTTTGGGTGTGATTGGTAAATTTTTTATCCAGGGAGGTGACGTCTCATCCCAAGGAGGAGTGCCCCTTTGCGGCCAATTAGAAGAGTTCGTGGCCTGCAATGGATGGAGTGTCAGAGTCAATCCACCACTTGGAAGGTACTACCCAATCTATACTGTCAATACCAAAGGAGACAGACATCATTCAAGACTTATCTACAATCTTGGAGCCTGAGATGGAGGCAATGATCGATGCATTGATTCCCATGGATGTCGAGACTTCTGATCCGCTTAGAGAGGAAGCATCCATACCATTATATGATGGGTGCCAAGTATCTCACCTGAAGACACTGCTTGCACTCCTAAGTGTGCAAGCAAAATATAGGTGGAGTGATGCGAGTGTGACCAAGTTGATCAGGTACCTTGTACGTGTGCTTCGTTGATTTCTTTTCGGCACTATCATTAAAAATATTTGTGCTTTTTCAAGGTATTTTATGATTTTTTTCAAGTTACTGAAGTATCATATATTATCACTTGCAAATACCATGCTTAAGTCTTGTGATGATGCACGATATGTTTTACGAAAGCTTGGTATGGACTACAATAGCATCCATGCATGTATCAATGATTGCATACTATTTCAAGAAAAATATGAGACTATGGAGACATGTCCAAAGTGTGGTTCTCACAGGTATCGACAGGACTTGCAAGGGCAAACCATCCCTCAAAAAGTTCTTAGACACTTTTTGCTCATCCCCCGCATAAACCATATGTTTCGTATGTCTGGCATAGCAAGCTTGACAACATGGCATGCGCAGAATAGGTCCACAGATGGAGTTCAATGAATATCAGCAGATTCACGTGCATGGAGCCACATTGACTCTATCTTCCAAGGCTTTGCCCGAGAGCCAAGGAATCTTCAACTCGATATTGCAATGGATGGCGTGAACCCATTCAGTCTGCACTCAACTTCTTACATTGTGTGGCCTATAGTCCTTGTCAACTATAATATCCCTCCATGGCTTTTACAAAGAAAGGACATCTCATCCTTAGCTTACTCATTCCTGGCCGCTACAAAGTCAAAAATATGGACGTGTATCTTCATCTATGAGCTTAGGATTTTGTGGGAGAAGGAGGTCACCATGCAAGATATGAGCAAGTCACACATCCTTCTTTTTTGGTCACGTGATCAGTGTAGACATTTTCTATGTAGTAGTGATATCTTGCCATGATTGTACCAGTCGCTTTAATTATGCAATCATGTATTTATTTCATGTATCAGTGTTATGATTTAAGTACACTATCTTTATTTATACGAGCGTTGTATATATTTATGAAACTATTTTGTATGGCCCAAATAAAGTACATAGTGCTATATCTGCCCTGCCACAATTTTTTTTTGTTACCGTCGCTATTAGTGTCCCAAATTTACTACATGCATCGCTATTAGCATCGTTATTAGCATCGCAAAGCATCGTTATACCGACTGTTTTATGGCATCGTCAATAACGATGCTTTTTGTGATGACGGGAAAATTTTTCTTTATTAATGTTTTCGCCGCTTTTAACGTCGATATAAGGCCTATATCTTGTAGTGAGTCTTTATATACATTAACTATATAGAAAGTTAAATAATAAATTTACTATATAGTAACTTTTTGAATGAAGCTGCTATATAGAAACTTGTGATAATAAAATGTCTATATTGGAAGTTAACTATAGAAAAATCTTTCTTTCTAGTTTGGCAACCTAGTAAAGTTTGATTTTTACTAGATTATATGTTTTCTAGTTACGTATAAAGGTAGCTAGCAAGTTCTCTTTTTTTTTCCTATATAGGAAGTGGTTTAGAGTTTCTTGTGTTTTATTCTATCAAAGTGTAGATAGACACTAGATTTCTAGCATAGCGTGTGGTGAAATGAGTAGGCTCCATAACCTTCTCAAAGAACGAGTTTGGTGCTCTTTCCTTAACCTTCTATTAGCTAGCCTCTATGGCCTTCTCCCACTAAAGATAAATGGGAAACTAAGTAGGACGTAAGACAAGACTCATTAATTAAAATGTTAGATACGATCAATGCCCCACCCTCATTAGGTGCTACCAATGATCCATGGTGCTCAAAGTTGTAAGGCCCCCATTATGAGGAGAAGCCAAATGTGAAATTGAAGGAACCATGTGAAGCTTGTATGATGGGCAAGCAACAGAGAAAGGTATTTCCACAAGAAAGCAAGAATAGAGCACAGGCTCCTCTAGAGTTGGTGCAAGCTGACTTGTGTGGTAAGATGCCTACACATGCCTTGGGGGGATCTTCTTATTTTATGTTGATTGTCGACGACTACAGTAGAAAGATGTGGGTGTACTTCCTTCGTGATAAGGCTCAAGCTTTTGGTAAGTTTAAAGAATGGCTAAAACTTGTTGAGAATGAAACAGGGAAAAGTGTGAAGAAATTTAGAACAGATGGTGGTGATGAGTTCAACTCAAAGGAGTTTGAAGGCTTTTGCAAGAGCAAAGGGATCAAGCGTCAATTGACGATGCCTCACACATCTCAGCAGAACGGTGTTGTGGAATGCATGAATCACACCATTGTGGAGATGGCAAGATGCATGCTAAAAGGCAAGGGATTGCCTAATCATTTTTGGGCTGAAGCTGTTAATACTGCAATCTACATTCTAAATCGGAGCTACACAAAGGCTCTCAAGGGAAAAACACCTCATGAGGCTTACACTGGTAAGAAACCATCTGTCTCACATTTCAAAATCTTTGGATGTGAATGTTATGCACATGTTCCAGATGAGAAGAGAAACGAGTTAAAACCAAAAAGCAGAAAATGTATCTTCTTGGGTTATAGTGATGAACAGAAGGCTTACAAATTATATGACCAAGAGGCAAAGAAGATCATCGCGAGCCGTGATGTGGTGTTCAAGGAAGAGCCACATACAGTGGAGGAGGAGAAGGCAAGTTCTTCCACTTTATCATCAAGGGAAGAAGTAGTCCACTATGAACCTGTCGCGAGAGCTATCCGTCGAGGATACATCAGCACTAGCAGACATTGGGAGGTATAGGAGGTTGGTCGGCAGTCTGATCTACTTTTGTAAGAGGCAGTCAATTGAACGAGCGAACAGAACCGAGCGAGCCCAAAAAAGCAAGCAAGAAAAGTTAATGGTATAATAAAAGTAAAGTGCAGTTCAAAACAAAGATTCATAACTAGTTTCACCATAACTACACATAAGTTCTACTGATAAAAGTGACAATAATAAAAGTTGCTTCCAAAGTATCAGAAGTTTGAATGCTCACTAATCATCATAGGGATTGTCCACAACTTGCACTTTGTAGGCATCTAGTTCTAGCTCCTCATCATCAAGACCCAAGCGTGATCTCTTTGCACCTACTTCTTCTACAAGAGGTCGAACCACAACATCGACTATATCTTCACATATATCAAATGAAAAACATGGACGAGAAGATGCTTGGCATGCACGCATCAGAGGTGCAGTGCCACACCCCATCTCCAAAATCAATCCCGATGGTGGACACAAAAGATCTAATACACAGAGCAAGAATACAGGTGATCTCTGAAGACCTCCATGCCAAAGAGTCGAAGAAGATGGTCATGCCAATCTATTTCTCTCTGGAAGGTAATGGGGCCAGCAGTCACTTGATGGATCAATTTGCAACTTGCGGAATTGAGAGCTGCTCTCTCCAAGAAAGGTGGGTGGATGACATCCACTACGATGAGCAAATACCAAAAGAGAAGATGGGCTCTACATAAAGCATAAAGGTCAGATATGTTCACTACAAGAATTACAAACCAAAAGTTTAAGATCACTTACTGACACCTCAAGATCGCATTGTTGCCCATAGCCATATGAAAGCTTGTCAAGCACAAAAACTCGCCTGACAACTTTGAGACCAAGCACATGTATGTACTTCTCAAGCCAAGATAATGCATCACCTATTTTATCAAAGAAAAACTTTACTTTCTTGTTTAGTTAAGTACTTATGCCAACACACATTGACCAAGACAATATACCTATCAAAGTAATCCAAGTAACTAACCATCCACTATCTCCCAAAGAGGCAGCAGCAACTGTAATTCCTAGGCGAATGTGTGCCTCCGTGAGCATATTCCAAGCAGGCAAGGTGGTTTCTTTATCAATCAAACATCCAGTAGGAAAGTCAATGAAGACAACATCGCAAGCCCATTTCACATGCTTCCCATTCCGTACATATGTCATATCATGTTTTGCAAGCCTAGAAAAGAACTCATGTATTGTCTTGTAAGCATCATTTTTTCTCCCTGCAATAAAATCTTGCCCCATAGAGATGTAGTCACCCATCATGCACCCATAACTTATCACGTCATCATCTTTATTGGAATGCATATCATTTAGTGGGCAAGGAAGAAATACAAATGGAATGATCTCCTTGATGGCAAGCCTTTGCCCTGCAATAAACAAGAATATATGAGTATAAATTGGATGCAACATGTGTTACGATCTCTAATGATATAATCTATTCCACCTCCTTGGACGCTACTCCTTTGCTCCACTTCATGTTGTTTGGGACTATTGTCTTCTCTCTCTTGCATTGCTGCAGCACAAAGCATTTGCAATGATTCGCATTTTAACAAGGGAAAAAAACTTCACAACCATTGCACCCAAAATATAATGTTACCATCACTTTCTTTCTTTGTCTCCTTTTTAGACCCTGTATTGCATCGATCCCCAAGAGGTGTATCAACAGATTTTTTGGAATGCACTTTGTGCAATTCCTTCTCTCTTGCCAAAACATATCCACTTCCAAGATCCACCCACCAAGGGCAATGGTCGATCTCCCAATCAGAGAGATTATGCATACTTCCTCATTATCTCTGTCAATCCATCCCTTGCAATGATCTGGAACCCTGGCTATCTTCTTCTCTCCAATCAAATGAAGTAGATACCTTTTGCATGACATATTAGCACAAGCTATTAAAATAAACAAAGAGCAACTAAAGCTAAGCTCATTATGGCAACAAATCTACCTGTAGACAACTCGATATGCAGACATTATAATTTCATTTCTCTTTCCGCGCTGAGGACCTTCCACCTTCTTTGATCCTCGTGCATCTATAGCTTGCTCTCTTGCTCTTACGTGAGCAAACATATATTTTCTAGCCTCTAATTTCACACCCTCCATGTAATCCTGTAATAAGTAATCCTGTGGAAGATCCAATGGTGTACCTAAAACACACTTTTTTTAAGTCTTCCAATGCTTGAATAGCCTCGACCTCAACCTTTTCCAAAAAGCACTCCCGTGTCAACCACCTTAACAAAAAAAATCAAATCTATTAGTATCACAAGATACACATGATACTAGCAATATCAAGACTACAAAAGCTTTCAAATTGACACTTACAATTTGTACTCATTATTCGATGATGGCATACCATACATATCTTTTAATCTCTTGTTTGCATCCAAGAGAGAGAGCATCACCAATCTTTTTTCTTCCCTCATATCAGCATTTGCTAGGAATTTCAACTTGGCAATAGTAATCACTGAGTTTGGGCTATCAAACTTCAGTGCAAATATTCTATCCAACCATTGATCCCCTAGCTTGGGATCAAGCACATTAAGAACTTGCAAAGTGGATAAGAAACCTATATTTAGAGATTTTACTGTAATGGGGAGTAAACTAAGAAGCAAAGGGGCCATACCATGCCCATCTTGTCTGCCAATCTTTTATGTATCTTGGCACGTTCCTTTTTCAATGTCTCCTCTCTGTTCTCAATAGAGACTGTGTTTAATACCAAATCCTCAACCTTTTTGAGTTCTGAAGTATACTCAACCTTCACAACAAAAGAGAAGATTTTAAATTTTACCCTAAAAAGGAAACTTATCTATTATAATCCCTCTTACTAACAACCATGACATGTATTACCTGAAATACCAATCTTGCCAAGTACCCCCTTGTCAGTGGATACCATTGTTGTTTTCCCTTGACACTGCTATCTTTTGCTCTCAAGGACTCCAACAGTTTTAGTTGATCCTAGGGTAAGGCACTCAAGAATGCATTGATGTCACACTTGAAGATATTGTTGCAGTTCCAAAGTACATCCCGCAAGCTAGGTTTCACGATGGCATACTCGTTCATGCTAATAAAGGAAAATTTGTAAGATTGAGTTCTATAGATAAAAATATAGAGGTCAATTCATTGTAACAAATATTGATACACTCACCTATTGACTCTTTGGAGTCCAGCGAGAAGAGCAATCTCTGAAATCCGTGTGGGATCAATAACAGAACAAACAAGCCTAACATGGCGAGCTCTATTCTCTTTGTACATTTGTGAGATCAACTCCATCCAAGCAGTCAACCAATGATTTCCTTCCCATACGTAAAACACTTCAACGGTTTTGCCAAGACCTCCTTCTCAAATTCTGCATCCACTTCACGCCATAGAGGAGACCAAGTTGACACTATGGCAGGGGTCACTAGTGTTTCTTCTCCTTTATACTTACATACAGACACAACAAATGAGCCCTTCTCTGGTAAATAACCCTCATATTGAAATGCACTTTTTAAAGAGGACATGTCTGTACGAATCCCTCTAACAAGACCATGTCCAATCATATGACACAGGGGGATACGAGGGCAAACTTCTTGAGATAGAAGTCTACATTGACTTATTACATCTCCACATCCTACCATTTGCATATCAATATCGGAAACCTGGCTTATTGCTTCCTCGTCTTCCTCCTGTACCAATTGAGACCCTTGCTCCACCACTGTGTCATCTCCTTCTTCACTTTCTTCTTGCAGTTGAGGATCTGAAGTCCCCACTACAACACTCGAAGTCTTTTCACTTTCTATAGTTGGTGTACCCTCCTCTAGAACTGTAGAGAGGGATGATCCACGAGTTCTTTTTTGTGGAGTGGCTAAATTATCTTTGGATGATCTTGCACGACCTTTGCCTCTGGTCTTTTGTGGAGACATGACTGAAATACCACATAAAAGAATCAGTACATGTGTAGTGCTTGAATATATATCTATTTGTATTACTTGAATATGCACAAAGAGTACCTGAGATTGGCCTTTCAAAATACTAGCAATATCTCTGCTGAGATGCTCAACACAAGTAGATACGTGTGAGAGACTGGATCGTTTGACCTGCAACATTCGAGAAACAAAAGTCCTTTCTCACTCTGGCTAAAAAATGCAAGCGTTTTAAAACGTTGTTACAAAATGCAAACAAAGTATAAAACACTGTTACAAAATACAAAGCACTGAGCTTGTAGAGAGTAATCCATTATTAAACGGCCAAACATTGCAAGTATAATGGCAGATAATGTCTTAAACCAAGCAAATAATGTCTCAAACTCTATTCTTGGAGTACTTGGTAACTGTCCTGTAGCTGAAATGTAACATTTTAGTTTGAAGAGTAAGTCTAATTACTATACTGGCCTTCAAACGTTGTCTGCCCAATCATAGACAAAAGCCTCATCCATTTTTTACAGCGTTTTAAAATGCACCCTAATCTAGGTGCAGTCCATGTTACATCCATGCAACTTCACTTGCTTGCATTATGACTTTTGCTTGCATCATCTGGGCTATATCATTACTTACAATGGCATACAATGGGATCATCCAATTTCACTGTGTTTGCTCTGCATACAATGGCATCATCCAACACTTTGTGCTCCACATAAAATGGCATCAATAGCTCTGCATACATTAGCATCATCCAATTTCATTGCGCTTTAAAACGTAGCCCTTTTCTCTGCTTGTAACAGATCATGAGCTATCTAGTCATACTGCAGAAGTTGCAATCCTTAATAGATGTGACATTACATTACGGGTTTCGCATGTTACTGCAATCCAAGCTCAAGAACTGCGTTTTAAAACGCACCACTTAATCACCCAATTCTCTGGCCTCTGCAGTTCCATTTCCTACTGTATGTCAACACAAGCTTGAGCTCCATGGCAGAAACTTCAACATAACCCAAAACCATCCCTTTCCTGTACATAACCTGGAGTGCTGCCCGACCTGGAGTGACGTGCCAACAGATCCCCTACTTTGTGAGCTGCAGAAGGCACATTAGCACTCTCTGATTGCCCACTGTGTGGTTATGAATTGCGTTTTAAAACACACTAGTAAACCTTGTTGGAGCCAGAGCGGGCCTTGTGGAAGCCCCAACATGACTGAGAGTGCGTTTTGAAATGCAGTTGAAACACACACTCTAACCTCAAACACACCCAAGAGAGGAGAAGCACCTACCTTGTGGCTTTGATCGATGCAAGCTACAAGCCTCTGGCTCTTCACAGTCGACTCACAGAAGCAGCACCCCTATTGTACCTGCGTTTTGAAACGCACCCATATTGACACACAAAAAACTTGCTCTCGCTTGCTTGATCGGTCCGCCTTCTCCTCTGTGCAAGGTTGTTTTGGTCCTCCTTCTGCTTGCTTGTTTGGGGGGGGGAGAGAGAGAGAGAGAGACCGCAGATTCTATTTAGAGGTGTCTTCTTCTCTGTCATGTGAGAGAGAGTGTGTGTTCCCGTGCGTGTGTGAAAGGACCATTAGTGTGAGAGATTATTTGTGTGTTAGTAAATAAATAACACTAGAAGAGAGAGTGTGTGTAATGATTGTCGTTGAGAGAGAGAGTGAGGTGGATTTAATGACCATTAGATGTGTTTGTGGCCATTACTGTGAATATTTAGTGTAGAGGAGGACTACAGTTCCTAATTAGAGGTGTTCTTTTTTTGTTGCAAGAGAGGGAGAGAGAAAGAGAGAGTGTGTGTGTGTGTAACGACCATCAATGTGAGAGAGTGTTTGTGTGTGCTAGTAAATAAAAACACCAAAAGAGAATGTGTAATGATTGAGTGTGTGTGTGAGAGAGAGAGAGAGACAGAGGTGGAGTTAATGATCACTAGACAATTACTATTTTCATATTGAGATCTATTTTCATATCGCCATCTTATTACAGTTACTTGAAGAACAACTCTTCTCTTGTTCCCTTTGCATAGATTGTTCTTCAACTCTATTGAGGTTCTAACTGTGTCTATTGGCTTCTTAAGAAGAATTCACACAGACAGGACTATTTACCTATTTAGCAACAATGCCAAACACTGTGCAAATCAAATATGGTAGTTTCATTACCTTGTCAATAAGGTATGACTCATGTTTCTGTGAGGTGGCATTGGAAGAGCTTAAGAGTCACTTTGAGATTGGTGATGATATTGATGTGGAAGTGCATCATGCAACAGGTGAGCCGGGTGTGTACACAACCATGCCATTGATTAGACTAGAAGATGGTAGCAAGGGATTCATACTAGATGGTGGACAAAGCAGTGTCTATAGTCTCCAAGTTAAGCATATCCCTCTTATAAAGCAAATGACTGACTCAATGAGTGTGCAAGTTCTACTGGATAGGCTTCCCTTATCTAGTTCTCTTCATGTTGCATACTCATTTGTCAAAGAGATACAAAAGGTGGATGAGCTACCAATTACATACAATGGCTACATTATGTTTGAGTTGCCACCTAAGCTGATCGAGGGCAGCTCAATGCATGGAATGGACCAAAAGAATGATGGGCACACATGGGTAGAGTACACTACTGTTTCTCAAGATTTCTTCAATGGCATGGTGAGGATGAGCAGATGTTGTGGTTATCTTAGATGCTTCTCCTTGGAATGTCCATATCTAGAGAGGACTGGTATTGCTAATGAGACCCAGTGGAAAGGTAAGTTGAAGAGGCCTCCTTCATCAACTAGCCCTCTGTAGCCTGAGGTTGGGACCTTGAGGTGTACACATTGTGGAATGTCTCCTGAGTGTGTAAAGGCTTGTGTTGCATATGTATACTAGTGTATTCCCTTTGACAAAGTGAATACCACAAGATGTGCTATTCATGTTGGTTTTCATGATCACCCTGTGCAAGATGGATCGTGTCGACAAAAGCAAAAGTAGATTGAAGACATGGTGCAAACTCGTGCACAAATAAATCCTTCCATGCATGTAAAAGCATTGAAGTGTTTGTTGGTCAAGATCTTGTGATGGAAATGTTGATTTCAAAAGAAGATTGCTCCGAGGATTTCAATGAAGCCAAGTTGCATGAGGTGCTGGAGAATCTTACCCCATTGTCTCAGAGAAGAAGGATGCAAAGGTCAGTAAACATTGCTAGAAGAGACAAGCGACATGCTGAAGGCGGGCTTGATGCAATTTTGGCATTGAAAAGAAAGTGCATGTACCCCTTCTTTCACAGTATTTTGTTTCCGCAATAGCTTGGAGATAATGTCATGCCACACATATTCAAGATCTCTACAATTGGACTAGGCTCAGGAGTTGACCTTGTTAATAGAATGCAACTTGGTGGATCTTTGGGAGATCAATGGATCCACTTTGACCATGTGCATAGGGTGAAAGGTTGGAACACAATGAGAGCTCATGTTTATGATCCCCATATTCGAGAAATAATGACCATTGCAACCTGCGAGTTCAAAGTGGAGAACGAGCATTCACAAGTATCATTTTGATAGCAAATGGATTCTCTATCCCAAAATTTTGAGGTTTTATGGCAGATGCAGCACAAGCAAATTGGCTAGCAATTAGAATAGTCTACAATGGAGGACCAAGCAACATCATGCATGGCAGGGAAAGGACTTGCTCGTTTCATTGGGAGATGAGCATGGTCATGCATGCAAAGAGATGTGTCAAGGCCCCATATCTAGAGAAGCACAAACTTCTTTGTAGAAAATGGAAGGTTGCAAGGACAGATCAAGAAGCCGAACAGTGCAAAGAGGCACTCTTAAAGTTTTGGTCTCCTGTCCATGTAGAGGATGGAGAGCTCCTTGGATTGATGGCTTGGTTCCACTCGTGGGATGTTAGGTTTTCCCAATGGGGAGGGATGTTCATGGAGCAGCATGAAAATGCAGGGTTTGTGCCAACAACAAATTTATCAGAATGTAAGCACTCGAGCATGCGAGCAACTCATGGGCAATCTAAGTATGTCTCACTCTATGAGGCATGTAGTGCTGATTTGGCATTGGCTGTGTTGCAAAGTGCACACTACAAAGAATTTATGGAAGGAAAGCACCTTGGTAGTGGACCAACCTTGCAAAGATTGAAAGAAAAAATTTTGTGTGGAGAATCAAGTAGTTCTAGTTAAAAGCTGATTGATCTGACACATGCAGTGCTCTCAGAGGAAAGTGCGGAGGATGGGCCATGGGTCCGGTTGGGTGGTCCCGGTTCGCCGTGAACTTTTCTCAAATCTCGAAGAATAGCGAGATGATTGTCAAATGACACGAACAACGAAAGCGTTGACCTAGAGTTATGTCTTAACCGATTTACGCTGTTTTAGGGGAACGGAATGGGAATATGCCTTATGGCAGAGAGGTTGAGCTTTGCATCCCTCTCGTTTCCCATTCTCCTTGAACCAAGTGCAACGTGAATCTGCTTCGGACCTAGCGTTTCTACGTAAAGTATTTTGCTTGGGTCCGACGCTAGTTGGCTGTTAGGAAATAACCAACCAGGAAAACCCTAATTCCGGTCGATCCTAATTGGGAACAGCCAGAATACTTCCGCTACGTGGCAGACGCGGAAAGCCCTAGATCATAAATCCCGTAACATTCCATGGGAGTGCCGGGCGAAGCTTTCTAGACATCCTTTCCGATGGACTGCTAAGATGCGTCCTGGATGATACTAATGGACACGTTACAGTTGGTATCAGAGCCAACCAACAACGGAATTGTTTTTATGAAATCTCAATGAAATGAAGTAATTGTTGTTGTCCAAAAATTTGCTTATCTTCAATGCTGTCTTGCAGAATTACGAAGCGTGGAACAAGTTTTTGGTATTTCGAGTCATGCTTATGACTGCAATGCATTCTCCGCTTTATAGACAAAGGATTGGGATGATGAACTTCCTAGAGCAGATCTATAATCCATCACCTTTGTACATGGAACGAAGGTGGATGGATGCTTCAAGAATCTACTATATAGCCGCCCACCGGTTTGCTTATCTACAGACCAACCTAAAGAGGATCAAGTGGTTGGAAGACTTGAAAGTCGTGAAGCTGTTCGTTTTTGTGAAAGCTCATGTAAATTTGACTTTACATATTCAAGGTCGGCGGGTTGAGATGAAGTCATATGTATATGAGGAAGTAACCTGTATAATTCCCGCCGACAGGATTAAAGTGTTGGGCCGCCATGAGAAGTATGGATTCCAACGGAAAGGATATCCTAAACTTCCAATGACTTATCGATTCCTGAAGATCCATGACCCAAAACCTTACTACTACACAGTTCCTATAGATAAATGCAATACAACATTGTTCTCCCCAAACTAAATGTAAAAATTGGCTTATCATTGCATGAAACGTTGTATTCGAAAGGGGTATGCCCATATAAATACAAATAAAGACTTCTTTTATCAATGTCTGGCTGTGCATGAGAGTTGATAAAAAGTTAAGTAGCTACATTGTTTACGAGATAGCTGAATTAAAATTGTAATATAAGCTAACGTCGATTATCGTATAATAACGTTAAGAAAACCTTTATTCAGGCACAACCCTAGGTACAGGTTCCTAATTCGCCTCCTACATCAAGTACTGCTGTGATCCAGGAGAAGAAGTTCCTTCTCAAGCAAATTAAGCCAGCTGAGTTTGACAGGAGAGGCAGATTCGTCCAAGCTGATGCTAAAATTTGGATTGAATCCATGGAGGATTACTTCGAAGCAGCCGGTACTGCACCCACCAATCAGGCTATGCTTGCCAAGTTAAAACTCACCGACGAAGCCAAACTTTGGTGGAAGCAATGGTGCAGGGATCAAGAGATCGCAGAGGGATCCGTTACCTGGGAGAAGCTGAAGAAAGCCGTGCAGGAAGATACTTACCACCTACATATCGCACACAGAAAATGAATGAGTTCTACGAGCTAAAACAGCTAGGACTCACTCTTGACGCATACTACTCTAAATTCGGCTCACTTTTAAAGTATGTGCCACAGATGGACATGACACAGCAGGTGTCCAAATTTTGTGCGGGTTTAAATCCACCAGTAAATACCCATCTCGAATCTATGCGTCCATCAGATCTTCAGGATGCACTCATTCAAGCTGCGCCTATAATTTAGGAGGTGCAAG